>NC_057686.1:12583302-12589848 GCF_014466175.1 Vespula pensylvanica
TTTTTTTTTTTTTTTTTTTTTGGAGTACTCGACCGAATTTTGCGTCGATATAGAAAGGCACGTTATTTCCACGAGCTTATTTTACTTTGAAACTCATACTGATGTATATTTTTTGCTTATGCGTGTTACAGGTAAGGTCCGATGGCCTCACTTCGTCAGAAGCACCGTACTCATTGCTCTTCATCATTCGCGTCAGTAGGTCGAAGTAAAAGAGAGAGAAAAAAAGGAGCATGAAGGGAGAGAAAAAGGTTTTCGAGCAACACCCAGTGTTGCAGGCGTAGGTAAGCCCTTCTCGTGTTAGCACGTAAAAAAAAGGAAAAAAAACGAACAAAAAAAAAAGAAGAAAAAAGGATCTTTTTCCTTGCGTTCATTCGTTCGAATAGCCCGCCAACTCGAAAAGGTCCACGGTTAACGAATACGTTAAAGCGTATTAAAGGTGGAAGATCGAAATGATCGCGCTCGAGCTCTCTTTCATCATCGGCTATTACACGTCGATCGAGATGATTTTTTTTCACTTTCTCTCTTTCTATTTCTTTCACTCATGCACTCTCCTTTTCTCTCTTTCTCTCTGTTATTTGATTTTTTACACTTTAAATCATCCTTATTACGAGACGATATAAAATATTTAAAAAGATGGAGCACTCGACATATCGATTTGTAGAGTATCAGTTTCATTAGATATATTTATAAAACTTCTATTTATTCGATCAATAGTTTTATTAATTAATACTAAGTAAAGTTATTTTGTAAAATAAAGTTGATCAACATGTACGAATAATTTTTATTGGTGTAAGTAATTAAGTATCAATATCGTGTCGATTATATTTATCTACGTGATATTTTATTACAAATAATGATCGTTTATTTAAAATCCTAATACTAATAAAATGTTAAAAAAATTCTGATTAAATAAATAACAGGCTATTCGTTGATTCGAGACGAGTCTATCTATTATATTTTTCACTTTATATACGCGTCGTTCGTTTGAAAACGTATTGTGCTACTTAAAAGTATAATAATAATAATAATAATAATAATAATAATAAGTAATAATAAATAATAATAAATTCTTCTATTAAATATCGTAGTAAAATAATTACGGTTTAACGAGCATAGAAAAAAAGATTATATAATTTGTTAAAGCTGACGAAGGATAATCGTTAACGTTAAACGTATTTACATCCCTGCTTTCCTATCGATCAGGGAAGTTCGTCGATCTAATTCATTTAGCACCGTACATAATCGAGTTCGCGATACGCCTTGCGGCCTCTAACGTTCTCCCATCGCCTGTAGCAAGTCTCTCGAAATAAATCGTGCTTTTTCCCCGAGCATCAGTCGTTATACGTCATTTACGACGTCACCGTAAATCCCTCGAAGCTTTTCACCCGTGTAATCTCTCTTTCGGAAGTATCGTAGACCTCGTAAAAAATGGCTGACTCCGTCAAAACAAGAACGTTCAGGAATTTAACTGGGAACATTGAGACGATGTACTATGCTTTTCGAACGAGATATAAATTGGATTATTTCTCCTTTCCTTTCTTCTTTCTTATTTTTTCTTTTTTCTTTTTTTTTTCTTCTTTTCAAGTACTATGTACCATCATTGAATGTGCTTTTCCTTTTTATCGATAAACAATCCAATAATTAGACAATTAGTTTACGAAGAAATTAAGTAAAATATAAGAAGAGTATAATAACAATCGTGTTTCTATTAAAGATTTTATTTTGATATATAACGTCACGTGATTTTGCGTTAATGTTTTCCGAAATCGTCGAGTTATAATATCTTCGAATAATTCATCGACGCACGACGGTCAGTATTTTAGAAAAAAGAAAAGGAAAGAAAAGTAAAGAAAAGGTAAGATACGAAACACCCTTGAAAAGTAATTAAAAACAAGCATATCCGAGATACGTTAATGGCAGACTCATGTCTTTGACTTTCATCGTATAACGCAATACCAAACTGTAAACGTAGTAATCACTAAACTCGCTAGGGTTTCTCCTACAGCAAATTTGCGCTCCTTCCTAGCCTTCAAATTTGAAAACTCGCTTTGGAGGAGAGAGAGAGAGAGAGAGAGAGAGAGAGAGAGAGAGAGAGAGAGAGAGAGAGAGAATGTATAGCATTCGACCAAAATGTTTCACTGAGATTCGAGTATCGAGTCAAACGCATGGTTTTAATCCATTTGCTGCTTCCTACCTACACGTCCATTTCTCTTTTTACTTCTTCCTGTGTAAATTTAAGTTGCGTTTATACGCTTTTATATACGTATATACATACACATACGTTACGTGGATATATATATATATACACATACGTTACGCGGGATATGTACATTTACCATGATCGTATAAGAGAGTGAAATACGTTTCTCTGTGTTTTCTAAAGAACAGTGGAACGAATCGTGATGCTTTATTATCAGTGGTTGTCGCTGGTAAATGAAAAACATCGGAAGGGAGGGAGTGGGGGAAGGAAGCAAGGAAAGAGAAAAAGAATATCAGAAGAAAAAGAAAAAAAAAAGAAAAGAAAAAGAAAAGAAAATTAAGTTCCTCGTAAATATGGAATTTCTCACGAACGATGTTGAATTCTATTCGTTTTGCATTATTATATCAGCAAATTAAAAGTTTTCAACAATTTTAACGTACGTTGTTAGATTGAATTAATAGAGAGGGAGTGTTGGATACTTTTAATCGTACTTTAGTTACGATTACGATCGAGTAACGAACGAAACGGAACGTACGTTCTGAAAGTTTCGGAAAAGAGGAGAGAGAGAGAGAGAGAGAGAGAGAGAGAGAGATAGAGAGAGTGACAGAGATAGAGAGAGATAGAGATAGAAATAGATAGAGAGATAGAATCGATGATAGCTTCCGTACGCGTTACAGTATAGTGGACTCTGAGGATATCTCTTTGTTCCTCGCTTGCGGTTAGATCGTGGAACAAAGGACATCGAAATTAGTTTATTCCCCGATGGTCACAGATAAAATTATCAGCTAGTGTCCTAGCCTTCCCGCGGTTCGAACGTGTCATTAAATTTAATGCCGATCGGAAAGCTATGTGGGATGAGTGAGAGAAGCTTTGAGAGGGAGAGAAAGAGAGAGAGAGAAACAGAGGAGAATAGAGAAGAGAAAAGCCATATTTCGAATGCATAGAATGCATCCAATAGCTCTATCCTATGTACTCGTAATCGAAAGCATAAAGAAAGAAAGAAAGATTGACAGATACGATCATAAATTGCAATTATTAAATTCATTTCTCTTAGAAACGAGTTTAAATTTATTACACATACATACATACACACACATACGAAGACGATACGTAATACGATCGTGTACTACGATCGTCGAATTTAATTGCAGGTTTTTCATTCTAACGAATATCACGGTTTGGAAGTTTATCGTTTCTCTTTTCCTTCTTTCTTTTTTTTTCTTTTTTCTTCTCTTTTTTCCTGCCTTTTTTCGTTTCGTTTTCGTTTCGTTTCGAACCGTTGGAAAAGCTTTGCACGACTCTTTCATTAATCGTCAAAGTCGCTGAACGTCTGAGTTAAAAAGAGTAAAAAAAAAAAAAGAAAGCTCGTTCACTCTCTGCTGACGGCTATCGTTTTCGGTTAGTTTCTCTATTTCTCGTAGAAAAGACATAAGAGTAAGAAGGAATAGAAAAAGGGCGGGCCCGGTTAACCAGCTATGAATTCCTCCGAGCAATCATGACGACTCGAAGGAAAGAGGTCGTGTCGCGGGGATCGTCTTAAAGAGTTCGAGCACGACATGATTCAACAGCAGCAGCAACAGTACCAGTAGTAGCAACAGTAGTAGTGGTAGTAGTAGTAGTAGTCGTAGAGTAGTAGCAGGAGTAGTAGCAGCATTTGCCGTTCTTTAGAGACCAACGACGATCCACCACGACTCGCAGAGTACACTCGCCGACTCTTTTTCGCTTCGGACAGTTTTAGATCCCGGCAGCGTGATAATATTGTGTGTCGAAGGTAGTATTTGCCGAAGGGAAGTCAAAGTCCCTTCTTTCCCTCTCCTATACGACGCCATACACGGTTCGAGCACGCTCGAGAAAGATTCTTTAGAAATACAGAAACTTATTTCATCCCTGCTCTTCGTCGTCGCCTCACTTCTCCTCTCCTCTCCTCTCCTCTCCTCTCCTATCCTATCATTTCTCTTCTCGTCTCACCTCTCCTCTTCTCTCCTCTTTTCTCACCCCCAATTCCTCTTCCTTTCCTTTCTCGTAGTAGTCGTACCCCTGCTACAAGCACTTTCTACTACTTCTACTTTTTCTTTCTTTCTTTCGTTTTTTCCTTCTTTTTTTCTTTTTCTTTTTCTTTTTCTTTTTCTTCTTCTTCTTCTTCTTCTTTTCCTTTCACCACTTTCACTCCTTCGATCACCTTCCTACCCCTATTCCTCCACCCCCAGAAATCTCTTCTCACCCTTAAATCTACCTCGTTTCACTCGCCAATGCGTCTAGTGTTTTCCTCGACCAAACAGGCAACCGCTTTTGCCCAAGTCCCGCTTTTGCACAGATCCTTCTTTCGAAAAGGAGGAGAAATATTTTCAATGATGTCCACTGTGTTGGTATGTCTACATACGTATCGGTTGATTATATGCAAGCACGACATTGTCCTACGTGTACACTAAGCATATATACTTGCTGAATTGAAAACGAAATATTCTCTCTCTCTCTCCCCATCTCTCTATACTATTTTAACATCCCCTTCGATATACGGAAGCTTTTTTCCGCTAGATCCTCGAAAGTGGACCGTGCGGAAAGGAAAAGCCGTTCTTTCGATTGATTCCCTTTTAAGAACCCTGCTCGTAGTCATTGCTTATTATCCGAAGACGATGAGTCTCACAAAAGTCTCTCTATCTCTTTTTATTTCTCTCTCTCTCTCTCTTTCTCTTTCTCTCTCTTTCTCTTTCTCACTCTCTTTTCAAACGGATACGATCGTTATTAATTTCCTTTTCCGTCTCGATATTCCAAGCATTGTCGACAAGAGGAAACGATAATGAAAGATCCTCTCCTTTTTACAAGATCATCTCACTGCCCGGTATCCTTAATCTCTCCGAGTGATCCTCCTTTCATCGGTGAAAGCACGAGCTCTTTCTCTCTCTTTTTTTCTCTCTCTCTCTCTCTCTCTATTTCTCTCTGGTGGATTTCTTCTCTGGTAATCTATTCGAGACGAGACCTACCGAATACTCGCGTGCACCTCGCCGACTCAGGTCGGATCATCCGTAATCAAATAGAGGCAGATTAGCGCCGGAGATTTCGCTTCCTCTTCTTTTCTCCTTTCCCCTTTTTCTTCCACCCCCTCCTTCTCTTCCTTCACCGTTTCTTCCTCCTCTTTTTTCTTTAACCCTCCCACGCCCACCCCTGTTTCATCCTTTTCTTTCCCTTACCTTCACCTTACCACCCACACACATTTTTCCTAATTCTTTTATCGATCGATTCCGTTGCGTTAGGAAGTATTTAATTAAATGATTATCAATAAGTATTAATAAGTATTTAATTAAAAATTATTAATATATTTTTTTATACGAATTACATTTGATTGTTTATATTGCTGCTTAATCGTGGCTCGTTAAATGTGATTTATAACAGATAGATCGCAAATAGGATCGTACATTATTATTATTTCACGCGTGATGTAAATGATAACTATCGTGTTAACGATTTTTGTTGTCGAGAATTCGTTTTAAGGAAAGAGAGAAAAGGAATAGGAGAAGAAAGGAAAGAAGAGAAAAAGAAAAACGTCAAGATTCGTTTTATTTTCCGAAACTTCGCTAGGAAGGTGGGAGATTATAATAAGAGAGCAAATATGACTGGGAGCAGTGGGATAGTAGTCAAGGACGCGAAGGGAGTAAAAAAAGAAAGAAATAAAGAGAGGAAGGGAGGGAGGGAGGGAGGTAGATAGGGAAAGAAGGAGGGGAGAAGATAGGACTTAGAAGGAGAATAAAAAAGTCGCTCCGAGGGATTGCTGCACATCGTCGAAAAAGAACTGTGGATTCCAGCAGGAAAAGAACGAAAGAATGTATATATAGGTACACGTGTATATATATATGTGTGTGTGTGTATATATATATGTGTATATATATATATGTATAAAGAAAGAAAGAGATAAAGAGATCGGTCGAAAAGGGAGAAAGAGGACGAAGGACACTTGATTTTTCCCGCTACCGCGGTCTTTCACAATACGGAAGAAACGAGTCGTCGCGAGTAGAGTCCTCCTCATTCTCTCTCTCTCTCTCTCTCTCTCTCTCTCTCTCTCTCTTCTCCTTAAGAGTAATGCGAATCGCCTGCCGGCTTGGATTCATCCGCGATAAAGTCTGAGAGCACATCTTCCTTCATCCTCACTAACTCCACCTCTTTCTTCCTCTACCCCCTCTCTTTTTCTCGCTCTCACTCTTGAGAAGTCGAAGGGAAAAAGAAACTCTCGAGGTTGCTAGCGCCAGCTTATTAAGTTTCCAAGTTGCCTGGACGGGTCGCATGAACGAGCGCGAACTCGACAAGAGAGAGAGAGAGAGAGAGAGAGAGAGAGAGAGAGAGAGAGAGAGAGA
>NC_057686.1:12589894-12601362 GCF_014466175.1 Vespula pensylvanica
AGAGAGAGAGAGAGAGAGAGAGAAAGAGAGAGAGAGAAAGAGAGAGAGAGAGAGCAAAGAAAGAAAGAAAGAGGTAGACGATGATAAGACTTTTTCTATGTACATACATACATACATACATATATATATATATATATATGCATATATATGCATATATACTTACATACGTACATACGTTTGTACGTACGTACGTTCAAGATACTCCCTTTTCCTGAGACGCGTTATTCTCCAAGAGATAGCTTGATTCGATAATACCTCGCATCTTGGATAACGAGAGAGAGAAGCACTGCTCTCGAAACGCAGAGATAGCGCGGGAGGTACAGAGCAGGAGCTTTCTCAAGCTTTTGTTAACGGGTCTCATCGATATTATATCCTCGGCAACGTCTCTTCGTAAACTCTCTATCAACGTATCACCTGCTAAGCATGCCTGCCGAAGATCCTCCTTCTCCATTTTATCTCTATCTCTATTTCTATCTCTCTATCTTTATGTCTCTCTGTCTCTCTCTCCCTCTTTCTCTTTCTCTCTCTCAAGAAAGCTTTCGCTTTACGTAACGGATGCTATTTGTCCTTTTGGAACGCTTGATCGATGACACAGAGATTTGCATAAACGCTTCGGCTTCGTTTAAGGTAAGGAAGCTTTCATTCGAGGGAAGGAGAACCTCAAGGGAATATTGGGGGAAGGAATTGAAGAGACGAATGAAACCATCTTAGTTACTTGTAATTAGATACTTATCGGTTCTAAACTTTCGTAATATATTTCGGTATAACTTCTTTTTATTATATATAATTTAATTTATAACAAATTTGAAATGAAATGTTATCAAATGTGGATGTATGTATATTAAGTACATATATCCTTTTGTGGTATTTTATGTTTGAACGTAAAACGAACTTTGATTATAGCAAAGAACAACTTATTTGCAATTATACAAATTGGCAAGCTCTCTTTTAGAACATACAAATATTCCAATAGGTTCGAAAACGAGGTACTTTCAAGCCGAGTTCCCGTTGAAGACTGACAAATGCTCCTTGTTATATGTCAAAATCCTCTCGGTGCGTAGAAATGGCCTATCTGTTCCGAGTTCATTCAGAACACTTTTAGACCCGCTCGTAACGATATGTGTGTGTGTGTGTGTGTGTGTGTGTGTGTATGTGTATATATATATATATATATATATATATATATATATATATATATATGGATGTATGTATATGCGTCTATGCATATGTACCTTTATATGTAGAAAATATAAAATCGACAGATTCGTGGATAAAGATCCGATTAAGCGATCGAATATTCGAGTTGAACTTCGCGTTGGAAGGATAATCGAGGACGACGGTAATCGAATTTCCTTTTCTCTCTATCTCTCTTTCTCGCTCTCTGTCTCTCTTTTTTGCCTTCTTTCTTTTTCCCATTTTAGTTGTGGTCCGAAAAGAAGAGAGAAGAGACCGGGGAAAAAAAGGGAGAAACAAAAAGTGTGAAAAGAGATAAAGAGAGAGAGAGAGAGAGAGAGAGAGAGAGAGAGAGAGAGAGAGAGAGAGAGTCGGTATTGATCGTCGGTGAATTTTACGCTTTGCATCGCGAGATCCTGGGATTCGAGACGCGTTTCCCATTCACAAAGTTAACGAATAGGATGTCTCGTGCCTTTTAGTCGAGTCCTTGCTCGCGCCAACATCACGCAACGATTCTTTTACCAGGTGCTTTTCTTTTTTTGCTTTTCTTTTTTTCCTTTTTTTGTTCAGACCTACCAGTCTGATCAACGACATTTGAATTTGCATAGATGTTTCTAGCCGTACAAATAAAGAGAAAGAGAGAGAAAGAGAGAGAAGGAGAGAAAAAGAAAGAGACACCTGTAGAAACCGTATATATTCTCTCTCTTTCTCTTTCTCTTCTCATTGTCTTTCTCTTTCTCTTTCACTCTTCCTCTCTTTCATCTATGAGAAGGCAGCCGAGGTACGTCACAAAGCGGAAATCAAAACTGGATGAGAACTTGTCGGGTGAAATCGTTTCTTCCTCTATGCATATTACTCTTCTGTCCGTATTACATTTCCACAGGAATGCTTTTTCACAAATTTCCATATTCTCTTGAAGAAGTTAATCAATATTTTTACAGCTTTGCACACGTGCACATACACATACACATACACATACACAGTTATTAATATAAATGTTATTACATTACGTTAGATTCAATAATACCCAAGATCAAAGAAAGACATTTTAATAAGAAACTTTTTCCCCTCCTTTCGCGTTTGTGTTACGCGTCTCGATTCGTTTCTATTAAAATTGATTGTAATTTTGAATTTTGAATTTTAATTTTTCGTACCGTATGATATGTTCGATCGTTCAAATCCTTCGAGACGATTAATTAACAACGGCATTCCTTTGATTACGAATGATCGTGTCGGTGCATAATTACTCGATCACAATGTCCTACGGTTACCGACCTGTTTCGGCCTTCCTATCTTGCCAACGAAGATTATCTTGATCCTTTGACCGATGCTTCCTCGAGATTCGATGCGAAAGGACCGACACAACCAACGCGTTTAGTAGAATCCCTAGGAATATCGAGAATCGATTCTCTCCTACATGTTAACTCGTGAACTATTGTAAATTATATTTATTTGTATTTATATTTCTTTAAATTAATCAATTTGTTTATCGCTTATTTATTTATTTATTTATTTATTTATTTATCTGTAAATTATATTCATTTATCTCGTCTGATTTTATTTCTTCCTTTTCTTTTCTTTTCTTTGTTTCTTATGGTTTATCAACATTTTTGATAGGAGTGCGAAAGAGCAAAAACAAAGAGAACTTTTTCGCGAGTATCCGAGTTAACTCCTTAATGGATTTAACCGACGAAGGAAGCGAGCAGTTAACGATAATTGAAGGTAGAACGAGCATGTAAAACCATACACCATCGAGCGCAATTACTACGGGTAGGAACTTCAAAGAAATTACGCGTATGCCGGTCAACCCGATTAACGCCGGACGCCGGCCCTTTCATTGTTAATTTTTCTTTCGTTTGAAATAAAACAAAACAAAAAAAGAAAGAAAGAAAGAAAAGAAAAAATAAGATTTATCAAACGTTCGAATTGTTACAAGAGAACGTAATATGACACCGACAAAAATTTTCACATATAACATAACTTATAATATTAATATTCACTTATAATTATGATATGAATTTTCAAGCCTTGAGAAAGTATGGAAAAGAAAGAAAAAAAAAAAAAAAAAAAAAAGAAAACAAAACGAAAAAAACGAAATCTCTTTATTGGAAACTGAATCTTTCTATCGTAAAAATTTCGATCTATTGTTAATCAAATTTATTTATTTGTATACATACATATTTCATCCAGATAATTTTATTCTAACTCTAATAGTTTTCTTTCTTTTTCTCTCCCTCTCTTTCTTTTTTTATAGAGAGAAAAATACGTGTAGAAATCAATCGCAATTAGTTTCACTAGTACACAGGTATATGTGGTATCTAGATATCGTTTATCAGGAGGAACGAGAATATTGCTCGTCTTACATATAGGATAGGTTTCGTGTGAAACTGTGCGTTTGCGTGGGCGTCGATTAGACGAGGTAGCAAGTGTGCTCGCGCGCGAGCACACGTTGGGGGATTCAACCGGAGGCGGAACTCGCGTGGGGCGAGAACTTGATCCTATCCGAGGGTGTAGCCGAGTGATTACATAGATAAGCTATTTCGGCCAACGGTCGAGTGGACCCTCGTGATTACCATCGACATGCTCGTTGGGAGAATTCGATCGTTACGGTACACGCGATGTTATTCCTGTCGACACGAAAATCTACTGGATCTATTACGAATATGGGAATTTACCTCGTTGTTGGTAAAGATTTATATTTTGAAATTATATTTATTCGATACCTTTATCCATTAGAATTGAAAGAAAATTTATCTTGTCCTATCAACCGAGATGGAAAGAGTTTTTTTTTTTTTTCTTATTTCTGTTTTTTCTTTTTTTCTTTTTTTCTAAACATAACGGACGAATTTCGTTGGAATTATAACGTGTTATATGTTTATATGTTATTAAACAATAATGTTCTAATACGAGGATGTCCATGTTTTTTATTTTTTCTCTTCTCTTTTATAAATAATATAGAAACAAAATGAATATCAATTTTTTGCGAAAGTAAGATTTAACTCGATTCTGTTTTATTTGTTGTTTTAATTAAATTTATATCAGTTATATATATATATATATATATTTAATAAAATAAATTTAACAAAATAAAATTTATATATATATATGTGTGTGTAAATATAATAATTTTTTTTCTTTTTATTTTCTTCCTTTTCTCATTTTTTACACTATATAATTGACAAAAGAAAATGTCGGATCAGAAAAAGGACTCACTCCTGTAGAAAATTGAAACTCGAGCATCGAACGGTGACAGTAGTATCGATAGTATTATAGTAGCTAGTAGGTAGGAAGAAGAAAAGGCAGAAAAGCTTGGTGGACCCTCGCATGATCGATGCGCCGTCGTGATCGCTCTATTATACCAGGATTTGCTCTCGTCTCTACTGATGGGATTTCGAAGACCTTACTCGTGGGGACCGTAACTCGTCGATCCCGAGGACGATCACGTTAAGAGGATATATCTCTTGTATTACTCGCCTTTGCTTTTCCTTCCAGAACGAATACTTTCTGGTTTTATAGTCTACTTTCAAATCGTTATATCATTTGTCATTTCGATCTACTCTTTCTGCTTCTTCCTTGAGATTTTTCTATATTTAATATAATCTGATATGATAAATTATCTTGTTTAAACTAAAAACGTTTTGATTAAAGATAGAAACAAGGATATATATATATATATATATATATATATATATATATATATATTGTAAGGTTAAAAATAATGTAAGTTAAAATTATATATATATATATAAATACTATTATTGTTTTATAATAATATATATGTATATATTATTTTTATTTAATTATTTTCCTTTTCTTTCTTTCTTTCTTCCTTTCTTTTTTTTTTATTATTATTATTATTTTATCTTTCTCTGTTTCTTTTTATAAGAACTTTATTCTTATATTGTAAAAGAGTCAAAAGGATTATGGTTGACTCGAATTCCAATTGTGTGACTCGTATCGCACTATGAAAAAAATATTTCTTTCCATTCTTTTTAGTTCTTTGAAGCTTATGCTCGAGGGAACCCGTTAATTTAACGAATTAGCGTGAAGCTGCCGTCACACGACAAAGGTTTCACGATACATAGATACATATGCGAATACGTAGAGGCATGCGTACATTCACACACACAATGCGTTATTCCGAGCCGAAAATTCGTCTGCGAATTAAAGCCATCCTTTTCGTACGCTTGAATGTTTATGCGCGCTTTGTTATCATCGCATTCGCGAATACGGACAGAAACTTACAAAGGTGACCGTAGTTTCTCATTTTTGTTTTTGCAGTGAAAAAAGAAAAAAAAAATGATCACGTTATTTGAGATTAAAAGATAATTACATATAAGTTGCCCTTATTTAAAAAGTGAACGTTTTATTTTAACTTATATTATTTTTAACGTTTTATACTTTTATATTTTATAATACGGATCATAAAACATAGAAAAGATTATATCTGTAATATAATTCGTAATATGCCATTCCTACACACACACGCACACACATACATACATATGTATACAAATGATAAAAGATAGAGAATATTACATTCCTAATATAATTCCTAATAGATTAAATATAAATATCTTTATTCCATTCGCTGCATTGTACAAACGATGAAAAAAACTTTAAACGATCTACATTTATATAACATTTTCTCTACGTTTTTTTTTTTTCTTTTTTTAATATATAGACCCATAAAATACATGAATAAAATATGATCCTAAAACAGCCCGTATAATTTTCCTTGTATAATATTCGTTCGTACATTCACAAAATTCATATATACATAGGTACGTAAGTGTATGTCTTTCTGTTTAAATTAATTATTAACCGATTAAACTAGTCACGAAATATGAGGAGAGTTGATTATGAGAACGATGCTTCGGAGGACATTTGTATCTACATATTTCGTATCTCGTTTACATTTCACAGCCATACTTGCGGTGATTATTGGTTTGAGTCGTCCGATAACAACGGACCTAATCGCTGTTGCAATCCCCTTTGAAACGTGTTGCTGGCTATTAAGCGACACGTCGCGACCTTTGTCATTTGCAAACAATGCGACCTTGTTATACGCGGAGTATCGAAGCGACGACCATAGGCATCGTCTCGTATAAATGTTATCTCACGTTTACCCATCTTTGAGAAAGGAGAATGAAATACTACGAAATCTCCCCCGATGACGATTCTAACTCGATCTCGTAAAACTTTTTTGAGGAAAAATCGTTTACGAAAGACCAGAGGGTCCTTTTATATTTAGTCTTATCATTGATAAGATCACTCTCTTTTCTTCCCTTTGCCGTAATATTTAACGTCATTTCCTCTTTACTCTCGCAAACTTTTTCCATTTGCTTCCACATTTTTCTTCCTTTTTCTTTTTACTTTTTCTTTAATATTTCTTTTTTCTTTCCTTCCTTCTTTCTTTCTTTGTATATGAAGTTAATAACATCTTCTTTCTCTGTTCTTTGTTTCGTTTTTATTTTATTTTATTTTTTTTATATCTTTCTTTTTCTTTTTTTTTTTTTTGCTTTTTTTTCTTTCTTTCGTTGAAAGACAGATAAGGAAGAAATGGAAATAGTTGAAGGGTACTCTCTCATCGTTGGCAGACTTCTTCAGAATATTTACATTAAGGAGTAAGAAAGAGACAGATAGGGAATGGACCAACATTTTTTAACTTTCTCTTTCTTTCCTTCAACGAGACTCATAGAACGTTAAAGACACGTCGTGACTACTTCGGGTGCAACGCAAACTGTTTTCCCCCGGGCTATTTCCTCTTTGACCAAACTTCTGACATCTTGGGAAAGCGATCAACATCACGTTTATTAATTAATTAATTAAAACCATCGTACTTAACGAGCTCGTTCGTAAGTTTCCGTTCATCGTTGAGTTGTTGCTATGTTCGTATCGTCTTTCCTTAATGGAACGAAAAATAAAAGGAACAACAAAAAGAAAGAAAGGAATGAAAGAGAACGAGAAAAAAGAACAAGAGAAAGAAAAGTTAAGACTTCCGTTCCTTTTGCTTTTCAAAGTAATTTAACAGTAACAACGGCGACGAGAATTTTTTTTTTTTCTTTTTCTTTTTTTCGACATTAGCATGCATAAAATTCGATGTAGCAATCCTAAAACGCGTCTGAGCAATAGTAAGAGTGAAAGAGAAACAGAAAGAAAGAGAAAGACAAAAAGAAAGAAAGGAAGCATGAAGCTAAGCACCAAAGCATACAGTGTGAACCTGTAGTAACCAACCTAAGCTTTTGGAGATTTCATTTATGCCGACGCTATTACGCACACGATGTGACAAAGCTACACATCAGAAAGATGCATGCTTGAATTCTGTTCCAAAGAGAGATGGTTGTTCCTCTCCTCTCCTCTCTCTTTCTCTTTTTCTCTCTGTGTGTGTGTCTCTGTCTCTCTTGCTCTCTCTCTTCTTTCAAGCAAGTACATCATAAAGCGTTGGTACCGATGGTGCTGCATTGATATGATGTTGGAACATTTTCTGAGAGCTTTTCTCGTCCGTATGCCTGGTTGAACTTCCTCGAGTTTTTCCAAAACCCTTTTCCGAAAGTTTTATCTCACGCTAACGTTACCGCTGTCAGTTTTCTTCATTGTTTGTGTTATCGAGGAGAACAGATAACGGCAGAGGATTCGATCGATCCGCTCACAGTTTTCTCTCTATACAGGCTGATCCCCTTTAACGTTAAACACTTTGATAATAAATTCGTAATTTCAAATCATGCAATAATCCATAGAGTATAGTATTTCTTTTTCTTTTTATAAACGTTCGATCGTTCGAATAAATTAGTTTTTATCGTTCTACTCGTTTATGGAACTATTCTCGCGCAATTAATATCCCTACGATTGTTGTCGAAAATTAAAGAAAAAGATTCAATTGAAAGTGAACATTTATGACAGAATATACTGAATGATTACACTTAACGTTAACATTTTAAATAAATTAATTAAAAAAAAAAAAGATGCGATGAATCGAAGAATTATTCTTTTTTCATACATACGATTTCGTTTGATCTTTCGAATATATTCGTTTTCATTATTCTATTCATTTATATAACTACTTTGACACGATCGATATCTATACGATATCTTTTCAAAGAGATTTGATAAATATCGAACACCGATAGGAAGAACAGACATACGTATATTTATATCACCGTCGAGAAAAAGAAATGTACTCTTTGAAAAAGGGTTCATCGAGAATAACAGTAAAAGGGAAAAAGAAAAAGATAGAAAAGAAGAGAGAAAGTTTAAGGAAGGTGGGGTGTGTAGTGATAGAAGGAACGGGTCGGATGAATGTCGACGGATACAGGGAAGCAAGGAGGGATGGGACAATTTACGAAGGAAACATAAAAAAGTCTAGCGAGGTCGGTTGCTTTTTATACGGGGAACTCACGAAAACGAGGAGGAGTTGGCATAGAAAACGTGCGAGAAGAGACCGAGGGCAGGACGAGAGAAAGAGAGAGAGAGAGAGAGAGAGAGAGAGAGAGAGAGAGAAAGAAAAGGAAAGAGAGAAAAATGTAAAAGGACGAATAGAGAGCAGAGCTACGGCCTGAATCACGGCCGTCGGATTTTATTTATGATTTTATGGGGTTTCATCCCGCGAGACTATTACTTCTTAGCGAGCATGCTTTTGCACGATCATGACTATGAAACACGAAGATCATCGTAGTACTCCAAATCGCAAGAGATTTTATAAGATCGTTATTTGGAAAAGATTTGTCGATAATCCATCAAAAAAATTAATTAGTAGGTTAATATTCCTTTCTCGAAATGTTTTTTTCCTCGCTCTTTCTCTCTCTTTTTTTATTTGTTTGTTTCTCTTCATTTCGTTCCTCACATTTATATACCAAAACGATCGAAATCTGAAATTACTGGAATACTCGATGAGTCCGATGAATTCGTCGAGCAAATCGGATAATCAATTTTCTTTCTCCTCGTTAATTAATTGTTTTCTCCTTTGCAAATTGCATACTTCGTTATAACGAGCGGTGCTACTTCGTTAAGATTTTACGAGCATGTTTTAATAAATACGAATTTAAGGGATCCTTTTGTAGGTCAATGATCTGTTTCTGAACAGGGAGTATACGATTTCAATAAAATCAAATAAAGATTTACCCTTATTTTTTCTTTTTATTTTCTCTCTCTTTCTCTCCCTCTCTCTCTCTCTCTCTCTCTCTCCTTTTCTCTTTTTCATTCTTCGTATAATTTACGACCGATCATTCGTACAAATTTTCTCTCGCATTTATCTCTTTCTTTCTTCTTTTTTCCTCTCTCTTTCCCTCTCTCATATCGCAGCTATGTCTTTCTCCACGTGTGTAAGTGTATAAAGAAAGAAAGAAAGAAAGAAAGAAAGAAAAAATAAATAAATAAAATACCGAATTAAATGACATTCGGCTGGTCTAAGAGGAAAAGGAGAATATGCTGTGCGAACAAGACTCGCTATCCTCGGTCATTATGGCCTCCTTTACGATCGGCATAAATTCGAGGCTACGAAACGTAATGCGTTTTCCCGTTTATTTTCTTTTCTCTTTTTCCCTCGCTCTTCTCTCCCTCTCTTTCTCTTCTCTCTTTTTCTCTCTCACTTCTCTCACTTCTCTTATTTTTCATCTCCGTTGCAAAACTGCTTCTGGACGGAGGGAACATCGTCCAATACGACCACCACGTTTTTCTTCGACAACCGAAACGGAGGAACTTTAAATTTTCATGGTCTTTTTTTCTTTTTCTTTTTTCTTTTTTATTCTCTCTCTTTCACTCCCTCTCTTCCTCTTTCTCTTTCTCTTTTTCTTTCCTTAAAGTTTCCTTTTCGATGAGAAATGTTGAAAGAAAAAAGAAACAGACTGGCAGAATAAAAAAAAAAAAAAAAGGTGAAAAACACTTTAAGGATCGTTCGTCTTTACTCGCGTCAGATTCCGCGAGTTTCCTTCATTGTGTACGCTCGACTCGTTTTGCCTTTCGAGGAATCGTTCGTCATTAATACTATCGAGAGGAAACTACTAGCGTATACACCTGTTGCTCCGATACAATCTCCACCAAAATTCTTCTTTCAATCAGCTTCCATCGAGTTCGCAACTTTACTGTTTTTTCTTTTTTCATTTTATTCTCTTTTCTTTCTTTTCTTTTCTTTTCTTTTCTTTTTTTTTTTTTATTTATTATGAATTTATCCCGAAGACACGCTCACGCTTAATCGAAATAAAATATTTCTAATCTAGTTATTTTATCATTTTCATCTACATATATATATATATATATATATATATATATATATATGTATATATATTCGTTCTCTTTCTAATCATTTCGATCACTTTGTCATATTATCTCCGATATCTTTTAATAAATAAATCATTCGAAACGATCTACTTAAAATTAAAAGAAAAAAGAGAGAAAGAAAAAGATAAAGAGAGTAAAGATTCGATAGAAATACTTTAATGAATAAAGTGTCTGAAAAATTTCATTAGACAAAATTTCCAAATGATGATTATGTTTCTTCGTGCAGGTTGTCTTTCGTTTCTAAAATTTACTTAACCGTATTCCAGAAACGCTCCTCTTCTTTCTCGGCTTTTAGTTTCCAACCTTTTCTCAGTTTACTCTCTCTCTCTCTCTCTCTCTTTTCTCTTTTCTTTTTTTTTCTTTTTGTCTCGCTGGTAGTCTCTATTGCTGAACAAGAAGAACATTGCCGTCAACGTTTTCGCGCCTCGAAACAAACCTCGAAAGAGAAAAGGTACACGCTGGAAAGATAAACAAACGCGTACTCGAGTCACGACACGAGTCAACGAACATAGAAAACTTTCGTAGTCCTGTGAATGCGAAAAGGAGTAAGAATTTTATTTTATTTTATAATTATTATTATTACTTTTTCTTTTTTTAATCAACTTTCAGAGTGTGTGTATGCGTGTGCGTGAAAAAGAGAGAGAGAGAGAGACGAGAAAAGAGGGCACGAGTTTATAGAAAAGTCACTCGATTCGTATGAATCTCGAGCCTCGTACATTTTTCTTTCTTTCATTCGTCGACTCCTACTTTAAAAAGAGATTCGTTTAAAATATCTTGAAAATCTTGGTACGTTATTGAAACGATTAAAACGACCGAATGAAAAATAAGTCTGTACTTAAACGAGTTAACTGTGAATCTCTTGATGTTAAATGTTTATTATTACGATGTATTCATAGTGAAATATATGTTCTTTCAAACAGTTATTTATAAATAACATATATATATATCTTATGTATTATAGCTATATGTATATATACGAATCTATATATATATATATATATATATATATATATATATAT
>NC_057686.1:12601462-12616416 GCF_014466175.1 Vespula pensylvanica
AAAAAAAAGAGGAGGAGAAGCAGAAGAGGACACACGTACGTAGGACAAAGTTCTCTTTTACGTATCTCTTCGTTCTGTTTGTAGAAAAGTCACCATTGCTAACTCGCGACTAGCAATGATAAGGGGAACGATCTGAGAAACGAAAGCCAAAAAGCGATTCGAGAAGCCGAATAGGGAAAAGTTGTCTCGAACGACGCACCCCCAAGAGATTTTCCTACTCCCCCATATTCGAACTCCTCGGATTTCTTCGTTTCTAAGGACGAGAGTTCCTTCTTCTCGAGCTAATTCGCGAGCACGAGAGGAGAAAGGAGTAAGACCACCCTCTTCTTCCTACCCCTTCTCATCCACGTTCCAACTCCTGACATTAACCCAAGACCGAACTCGATTTGCTTCTTCCTCTTCTAGTTTCCTCTCTCTCTCTCTCTGTTTCTCTCTCTCTCTCTCTCTCTCTCTCTCTTTCTCTCTATTTATATCCTTCCACAGTTGTTTCTTTAGAAAAGTTTTCTCTCTTAGGAGTAGAGTTATTAGAAAGTTGTGCTTTTCTCTCTTTCTCTCTCTCTCTCTTTCTCTCTCTTTCTCTTTCTCTCTCTTCCTCTCTCTGTTTCTTTTTCTCCCTCTCTGTTTCTCTGCCTATCTCTAGCAGTCGAAAATTCACGATAAAGTTAAACTTTCTCTCCGCTCTCTGTCTCTTTTTTCCTCTTTACTCTCTTTCTCTCGTCATCGTATACGAAAACTTTTCTTAAGAGTTTGCGGCCTTGAGTATTAATTGCCGAAAGGATTGCATCTCCACTTCTTCCTCCATTGAGAGTTTCTACTGCTAGTAAGTTTATACGAAGTTTCTATAAAAATTAATCTCTTTTGAAGATCGGACATTATGTAGATTTATTGATTGCAACGATTTAAAGGTGTCCTTTAAATGGTATACTACGTTTGATCATTCGAATGTTAGGGGAAAAAAAGAGAGAGAAAGAAAGAAAGAAAGAAAGAAAGAAAGAAAGAAAGAGAAGGAGAAAGAGATAAAGAAGGAGAAAAAAAGAAAAAAAGGAAACAGGAAGGATAGATTAGAAGGGAAGGAACAAACGTTGGATGGATACGTACGTCTCGCGTTAATTATCGCGTCAAGTCGAGTCGGCCATTTCAACGGGGTAAGAAGGGTAAGAAAAATCGGAGGATCCTTTCGAATGAGAGAAAGGAATTCTCGAGCAAATTCCGAGCGTAGCATCGTTCTAATCGTCGTGCACGCTCCGTTCGTTCCGAAATACTTTCCCTCTGAAAAGTCGTCGTCGAGCTGCCTCTTTCTCTCTTTCTCTCTTTCTCTCTCTTTCACTTACTCTCTCGCTCTCTTTCTGCTTCATCTAGTTCTTTTTTAGTCGGTTCGTAGGATGAGATGGGTCTCGATGTTAACCGGAGTCGCTATTTCGAGAGATCCTGTCCCAGCAAATGGAGAAAAGGAAAAGGAGAAAGAGAAAAAGAGAGAAAGAGATATAGGAAGGCTATCATGGTGTTTGCATTCTCGATGTCTCGCGAGTTTCACCTCCGGAAACGTGTCTGCCCGCCCAGGATAAGGTCGTCGCCGAGAGGATAAGTCGATTAGGACCGAGAGGAACGTTTTTCAAGGTCGAATAGTCCGAAAAGGAAGATAAGCAAATTCGTGACTGATTTCGAGCGTTTGTTTTTTTAACGAAATAGACGACCGTGCGTTTTCTCTCGGTAAAAAGAGAGAGAGAGAGAGAGAGATACATAGATAGATAGAAAATAGAGAGAGAAAACTTTGTTTTAAGCTTCGTTCGTGCAATTAATTTTAAAGCTTTTTCAAGGCTTATATTTTATTCCATAACTACCTATGTATTAACGTACAATATCACTTCTCTTTCTTTCGGACTGACCTTTTCCTTATTGCAAGTAGAAGGTATACTCGTTTCCCTTTCCCCCACCCACAAGTATACACGACATATACTAAAGAACTCACACAGAAGCTCACTGCATTAGACTCGCTGCGATTTAATTGAATTTTCTCTTAAAGCGTTGCTAAAACGAACCTACTCATAACTCTTATATAGGCTTTTAAATCGTAAAACACAGGGGCAGTCTCATTAAGTATTCCCTTGTAAAATTTCTTCTCGGCTCTCTTCGAGGCGTTACTTTCGGCCTTTTCTTTCTCGTTTTCTCCTACGTTTGCGTATCTCGGTGCAATTCTAAATTGTTTCTTTTTTCTTCCCTTCTTCTTTTTCTTTTCTCGTATAATTTTCCGGAAAGAGCTACCGTAACTCGTGACTTAGGGAAAGAAAGGAAATATCGAAGATAAGTAGAGTCATTTAATTAGTAATAAATCTAATGAAATTAATTAGAACAACATTTATCAGTGATTAAATACGATGGGTATTCGTCGGTTGATTCGATTTCGAGTCATCGTGGTTTAAAATTAAAGGCAACTTGTCTGTTTGAATGCAATTATCGCAATACAGACAGAGAGAGAAAGAGAAAGAGAGAAAGAGAAAGAGAGAGAGAGAGAGAGAGAGAGAGAAATCGATTAAAGGTAAACGGATTTGAATAGCTATCGGAATATTCGATGCACCTTGATGCACGATCTCGTTTGTGGTCGTTGTCGGTGTCAGCTTTGACGACGTCACTGATCCTCCCTCTCCCTCTCCTCTCTCTCTCTCTTTCTCTTTCTCGAATCCGACTTATCTTTCAAGGAGAAAATCGTTATATCTTACTCGCCAATGTTGCCAATTAACTCTCTGTCTTCTTCGAGTTACAGTCGATGTTTGCAAGTCAACAAAGGAGTGTTCGTTTCTATGAATGTTGGAAGGTTAGTGCCACTTCCGGTGGGATCTTAATGTAGGTTAGGTCGAGCAATGTTCTCCCCGACTGCGAAATTAGGGATTCGTTGCGCTTCGTTAATTGCCCCATTTCCATTTTGGTGACTGCTGCTTTCTCTCTCTCTCTCTCTCTCTCCTTCTCTTTTTCTCTCTCTCTCACTCTTACTATCCCTATTTCTCTCATTTTTTCTCTTTCTCTTTCTCTTTCTCTTTCTTCTCCTCTCTCTGTCTTTGTTTGCGTTTTCGCGAATGGGTAAAGGAAAATCAGTAGCTAATGTTAATTATATTCGACGCCCCGCGACGAATTTCAAGTAGCTAGTTGTCACCGACCCTTGGTCCTATTGTTTTTCAACTATTTTCTTACGTTTATCGTTACTCCTTTAACACGTTAAACACTCTAAACACGTTTGTCTCATTCGAAAGATTATTTAAAGAATTAAATCTAATGTAAATGGTACGACGATAGATTTTTCCTATATTTTTTATTTTATTTAAAAATGACAGAAAAGAAGAAAACGACGTACAAAATGTTACGAAATGAAATTTTATTAAACGTATATATGGATTTATTTCAATTCGTTTTAACAGTCGACGTATTAAATTTCTCGATATAGCGATCATGATTTTTTTTTTCCTTTTTTCTTGATTTTTTTCTCTCTCTCTCTCTTTTTTTTAAGTTGATTTTTATACATTGAAATAATAAATTGTTCATCGAAACTACAATTTTTGGTAATATCTGAAATTCTAATAAATAGAAATATACATATATCATAGAATTACTACTTAATTGATTTTCTTTTGTGATAAAATTGTAGAAAGTACGAGTGGAATTTTAATAATGATCGAAAATATGAAAAATACGAACACGTTCGTATGGTTTTACGTCGTCTTAGGAAAACGAAGTACCGGTTTTATTAAGATAAATGTTAGCAATTACGCGAGAACGTCGGTGCAGGTGTTCCAGCGCGATATTTTTTCGGATCGTAATTTAAAGGCACGAAGGAAGAAGAGCAGAAGAAGGGTAGTCGAAAACGGACAGAAAGAAAGAGAGAGAGAGAGAGAGAGAAAGAAAGAAAGAAAGAAAGAAAGAAAGAGAGAGAGAGACGACTCTCGAAACGAGGCCTATTTCACCGCGAGTTGGCCGTATTCGATATAAATCAAAGTATATTCCGAGGGTATGCTTCTTTCTCCATTAGTGGAATGAACGATCGGTTTCGTAAAAATGATCTTCCAACCCTAAATTTAGTATTATCTTTTTTTATTTTTTGTATTTTTTCTTTTCCTATCTCTTCCGACTTACATTCGTTATATCCGACGACGATTACGAGGACGTAACGAAAAGATATCTTTTCTTCTTTTTACGTTAACCTTTGAACTTCGACCTTTGAGTTTGTCTTTCCATTTATTGTTGGCCTCGTCATGGACCAGTCGCGTCATTTCTGTCACGATTTTTGTCTTGGATTTTTAAGTTAAAGCTCTCCCTTCTTTAAACGTTTTATCGTAATCGCGTCTCAACGGTGAATTAAGAGCCGTGGAAAAGTAATAATTTTTCTCTAATACCTCTTTCGCCCTTTTGTTCCGTCGTCGTTGTAAGCGCATCGTCGTAAGAGTTCTTCTTAATTAGCCGGCTACTTAAAATATTCTTTCGAGTGAGAAAATTACGATGAAATCTGCGAATGTATTATTAACTTATTATTTTTCCGTTTCAATTAAAAATCTATTCTGGTCGCGACAACTTCAGTTTAAAAGAATATCCGTAAAGACATAGATTTTATAAATTTTATCAGAGAACGTTATCATGTCTCCCCCTTTCTCTCTTTTTTCTTTTCTTTTTTTTTCTTTTCCTCTTCTTTTCTTCTTTTTTTCCTTTCTTCCCTTCCTCATTTTCATTAAAATAATAATGAAATAATAACGAATTATTCTATTATCCGTAATATCGTTCAACTTTTTTAACGAAACTTCTATAATACTTCATTATTATTTTTTAATAACCAACGACTTCTTATCGTTCGAGAGCGGTCGATGTTTCTCATCACGAATAGTCGACAAAGTTTGTGCCTCGTTTCTTTCCACTCGAATGGTCTCTCGTACTTTTCGAAAATGTTCTCGAACTTAGGAATACTTCCCTTTTATTTTTCTCTCTTTCTCTTTTCTTTACTTTCTCGATTCGGAATCACAGGGAACAATAGCACTTGGTAGGAAACGTGCCAACCGAAAAATAACAATAAATCCGTCGGGTTTCCGCGAGAATTCTCGTGTTTACCACTTTGTTTTCTCTCTCTCTCTCTATCTCTCTTCCTCTCTTTCTCTATGAAACTCTCTCTTTCTTTTTGCTATCCCGTAGAAAGCACGGAGATAAATCACAAAAGAAAACACGTGATCCCACCTACGTCGTAGATCATAGGAATGGTGATGATCAGCGTGAAAACGATTCTACCCTTCGCTGGCACGAACGGGAAACGAATAGAGAATCCTCGTTAAGCTCGACAATCTTTCTGATCGATCTTTTTTATTTATTTATTTATTTATATATTTTCTTTTATTTCTTCCTATCATCGCGTTCGTAATCCTCGAAAATACAACGAACAATTATTAACAATGCGTTCGATATAAAATATGAAACACAAATAAAGAGAATTCAAATTAATAAAAATTTGTTGTTGAAATTTTTCGACGAGGGAAAGGGATTCAGAAATTTTACGTAATTAGAGATGCGCACAATTTTCTACGGGAAGTTATATAGGAAGGTGGAAAAAGTCGCTAGTGAAAAGAAGAAAGAGTGTGAGATAACGTTTTTATTGGATCTGGCAAACTCGTGGTCGCGAATAAAAAGAAGATTGAGAAAGCAGCCGCTGGAACGCTTGGAAAAATTAGTAGGAGTGCCTACTTTCGAGTATGTGCGTGTGTATAGTATTACAAAACCATATATATATATATATATATATATATATATATATATATATATATTAATACATATACGTATATACACACACACAATTATATGTAGACGTAGTTACATGTATAATCACGTGATTTTACTATAGATATACACGTATATACATGCATAGGTTTATGAATGTCATTTGAGTACGAGTCGTCGTTCCAGCTGCGAAAAATTAAGAGAAGAAAAAGGACAGGGATGAAAGGAAGAAAGAAAAGGGATTCGCATCTCTCGTACCTTCCGACTCTCTAGATGGACTTTACTCGGAAAAGCCGCGGGTTAATCCAAAAGGATCACGCGTATGATCGCGCAGACCGAAAACGTAGAAAGGAAAAAAGAAGTAACTCGCGAAAGGGAAGCCCTAGAAGAGAAAGGAATGAAGATACTGCGTAAAAAGGAAAAAGGAAATTAAAAAAAATTAAATAAGCAAAAGAAAGAAGAAAAGAGCTGCTGGAAATTCCTCTCTTTTTCTTTTCCTTTTTTTTCTTCTTTTTTTTTTTTTTTTAATCATTTGCATTGAAAAGAGAAATAATCGATTCGTTTGGAGAATCGTAGAACGTTTTTAAAATATACGTTTATATTTAAGTCTAGAGAATATATTCGAACGAATTCTTTTTATCCGAAAATCTAACATGGATTATTGGCCGTGGCCCAAAAGATTTGAACGTCGTTGTAACGATCGTCGTTTATATATCCTCTCTACATTATTACAACATTATTACGGTATAATATGAAAATAACTATTATCGTATAAATTTGAAATAATCCATGAATTTATTACGTTCGAAAGTCCAACGAGGATCCAACGTTTATAAAATTTCTTTCAAGAATCAAATAGATAGTTAAACGATCTTTAATAATTAGCAAATTACGATTAATTATCGAATAGAAAGAAAGAAAGAAAGAAAGAAAGAAAGAAAGAAAGAAAAAAGAAAGAAAGAAAGAATCTTAATCAAAGTAAGTTACATTTTTTTCGGTCATAACTATCACATTCTTCCACATATTTCTCTGTCACTTTTTTCTCTCTCTCTCTCTCTCTCTCTCTCTCTCTCTCTCTCTCTCTCTGTCTCTCTCTCTCTCTCTCGTTAACTTCGCAGAGCCGTATGCTACCGTCGGTTTCGCACGTGCGCGCAAGAAGGTACATTGAACCACGAGGAGGGTGCGCCTCCGTGAAATTTATAACTCTGCACCCAGTGTTGCGGTCGTTGGAAGAGGGAGATGAAAAAAGAAGGAAAGAAAAAGAAAGAGAAAACGCGCGCGCACACACGCACGTTACATATGCACGCGCACACATATGCATTCGTATGAGTGAGAGAAAGAAAACGACGGTTTTGCTGGTACCAAGCTAATTTACGTCGAGTAAAATAAACGCTTCGATTTGTTGACTCGTACTCGCTGGAAAATAACGCGGACCGGAATCGCAAGAACTCGCCTCCTCGTCATCGTACCTCTCTTCTCCTCTCCACCCCACTTCCACCCTCTCTTATCCTATCCTCTTCTATCTTATCCTATCCTTCCTTCTTTCCTTTCTTCCTTCCTTCCTTCCTTCTCGTTCTCCTCGTTTTCTTATTCCTACAGCTTGAGAATCATCTTCGCAAAACGCGCCACGTGTGCCGACAATCTTCTCACCCTCCTCCTACCTCCTCCCACCCCCTTCGTATGGCTCCACCCTCGTTATTCTCGACGCGTAAAAATGCTTACGAGACAGCACCGAGAAGTATTAATTACGAGGAAGGGCTTCGTGTCCTTTCTTTCGATTCTAATGTGTATGTGTCTGTCTGTGGAGGTGGGTGGATGGATATATGTTAAGTATAGCCTCGTGTGGATGTCACTCGGAACGAACACGCGATAATCGAATGGGAATATTTCTTTTTTCTCTTTTTCTTCTTTCTGCTCGATCTTTTTTTCTTTTCTTTTTTTGTCTTTTTCTTTTTTTTTTTATTTACGTCCCTTTCGGAAATTTTACTTATCGTTCGGCTCATTCTTTTATCGAAGGCAATTAGTCATAAAATCATTTTATCGACAGTAATACGAAGTATATAAAAAAAAAAAAAAAAGGAAAAAGGAGAAATAAAATATGACAACGAAAATGTTCGAAATCGAACAATTTAGTCTGAAGATAAAAGACGATAAATAAAAACACACATTCTTTTGACGTTCGAATCGAGCAATCATTCTCTCTCTCTCTCTCTCTCTCTCTCTATCTCTCTATCTATCTATCTCTCAATATCCAACTTCATTCCTGATATCTACTCTCAGAGAGACCCTTTTCGCCGTTCGAACGTGCAAACACAGAAGAAATCGTATTATCCTTTGATGCTAGCCAGCAATAAAGAGTCCAGGAATCGATGTAGGTAAAAAATAAAAGATCGAAAGTCGGTAATGGTGAATGCGTAAAAAAAAGGAAAAAAGAATAAAAAAAAAGAGGAGGGAGGGAGGGAGGAGGGAAAGAAAGAAAAGCAAAAAAAGAATGAAGAAAGAGAGAGAAATCGATTTCCGTTAGTAGTAGATAGGGATAGGGACGCTAGTAGGTAGGAATGAGAGAAGGGCTCGTTGATGGTGGTAGTGACGGTGGTGGTGATGGTGGTAGTGATGGTGGTGGTGGTGGTAGTGGTATTGAGAGTTCAGTTTAGCTTGAATTTTCTTTCTGCTTCTAATAGCAACCGATCGAGGCCCTAAAAAAGGGACGCGTGGGATGGTGTCCCGTGCGTTTTGTGATAGTAACAGGGAAACAATGGTAGAATAGAGCGTGTCGATCGAAACCGCGCACGAGTTTCATCAAAATTGAATCGAGCTTTCTCTTTCTTTCTCTTTCTTTTTCTCTTTCTCTTTCTCTTTCTCTTTTTCGGTGACGTCCTATCGATGGAAAACAAAATCGCGACTATATAAAACGACGACGGGACAAGTGAAAAGGGTGGAGAGACGGTGCTGTTGGCGTTTGTAAAAGAGAGCACGAAACCTTTTGAGAAAGAATGCCCACTCTCTACTCTCTCTCTTTCTCTCTCTCTCTCTCTCTCTCTCTCTTCTCCTTCTCGGACTCTTTCACCATTCGTTGCTTCTCCTCTCTGTGTTTTATACGTGTGTGTATGTGTATGCGAGCGTGTGTTGCAATATCTTTTGTCTCCTTGTTATTTGCTATTCGCAAATCCTTGAAAACGATCAAGACGAAATGATATACGATATACCGTTCGACTATGTATACTTCGACGTAATACGCTCCGATGTGTATTATATTAATATATGTATTAATCGACGATATGTTTTCGTATAAAGTTTTTGCTCGTATATGTTATCTAATTCAAGAAGGAATTTTTTCTGATTATTGACAACTAACTTTTACAATTATCTTAGATAAATAAGACTGTTCTTAAATTTCCAAATACTTCGTTGTAAATATTGTAAGCCAATAATGATTTTATCTCGATCGAAAACTAACGACAAAACTAAGGAAACCGTGATTTTCCTGAAACGCAACAACTCGAGCTCGAAAACTGTGTCTAAATTATATCGTAGTATATTCTCTTATACTATCTCCCCACTCCTTCCTATTTATTTCTTCCTCCTATACTTCAGAAAGCGTGCGCGTCGACGTTTGATAAACGACAGGAAAAGTTCATTTCCTCGGCTGGTATTTATCGACGGCGATGAAGCGTTTAGCGAGTACCATTACGACGTCATCACTCGTTCCGTTTCTCCTTGTAAACGATCATTTCACCCCTCTTCCTTATGAGAAGGGGACGAGTATATCGTTTCGATCTGTATACCAATTTTCCTCCCTGTTTACTTTCTATCGTCTTTTATGTGACCTTAAAGTGAGCTCGACTTTACAAATTTGCTTTTAACTTTGTTGTTTGCGAAATGTACATATGTATAGATACATTCGTATATAAACGTTTAATAGATCTTTGTAAAATTTTATAGGTATATTTCTCTCTCTCTCTCTCTCTCTCTCTCTCCCTCTCCCTCTCTCTCTCTTTCTTCCTCTCTTTTGATAACAAGATGAAAAGAATTCGAATAAGTAGATTTTATCGCAAACGATCGCATCTTGAAAAGGAAGATTTGAAGAAATTATTCCCTTTTTCTCTTTCTTTTTTCATCCTCGCCAAATTCCATAGAAAAATTTATTGTATATATTAAAAAGAAATTCCATACAAAAATCTCTGTAAATAATCTCTAATAATAATTGTATCTTGGGTGAGTAAGAATTTTGCAGATAGAAAATTACAGAAACTGTTTCTTCTTTTTTAAGAGCTTTTGTGTGTGTTTTAAATCAAAAGAGAAAAGACGAAAGGAGTTTGGAAAAGCAGAGAATAGGGAAAAACGTGCTCGGGAAGCATGAGAAACGTGAAACTCCTTTCGAATAAGAGAAACAGAGTTTGTCGTGAGATCGATGTCTTTACTGACTTTGGCAAAATAATGAAAGACTGGCAATCCATTCGAACGACGAAAGGAAATTGATGCTCCTGCCGCACGTGTTACGAACAGAAAATTCTCTTTCTTTCTCTCTTTCTCTCTCTCTCTCTCTTTCTCGCTATCTCTATCTTTATTTCTCTATTTCTATTTCTATCTCTATCTCTATCTCTCACATACGGGCGTACAGATGCATGCACATACACACATACACACACAAAATCTTTTTCTTTACCTTCGATATTCGCAAGAGTGTCGAATCTCGACGTTTCTATAAGATGTCGTCTCGCAAAAGCTAGCTAGGCTGTTTCGAGAACGTTGCTAGGGCTCTACATTGCTGTCGTCACAAAGAGGAAGAGAGATACAGAGAGAGAGAGCGAGAGAGAGAGAGAGAGAGAGAGAGAGAGAGAGAGAGAGAGAGAGAGAGGATGACGACAACATTGCTGTCGGCAGCTGCACGTAGGAGGAAGCAGCTGAGCATGTATAGCAAGAAGGGTGTGCTGGACAGAGAAGGAGGCGGTGAGTTTCTTACTAATAGGGTTGTTAACGCCACTTCGCATAAATATTCTCATTTAATAAGCGACCGAGCCGCACCCGTCGCTACAGACAATATAATAGCTCTCTCTGTCTCTCTCTCTCTCTCTCTCTCTCTTTCTCGTATGTACACTTCACTCTTCTTTACGTGTCTTCTGATCATTACTTGCAAGCAAACAAATTTGAATCGATTAATATAAAACAATGTATTTGTTTCTAAAAAAAAAAAAAAAGAGAAGATAATACAGATTCTACTTGATACAAACGTCATATCTCAGAACATAAATTTTATTATCAATGAAATAAAATTAAATCCTTCCGTCATTTTAAAATGAATTTCCGTTTGAAAATTATATGGAATAGAAATATTATCTCCCTGAAAACATTTCAATAACCAGCGCCTCTTTCAATGTTCTCTAGTCCTGTGAAGTCATAGTTTTAGATCACAATGGAAACGATCTTCGTCCATCCCTTATTCCTCAACCTCACCCTCCATGCTATACTTTCTTCTTTCTTTCTTTCTTTCTTTCTTTTTTTTATCTTCATTCGTCTTTCTCCGACTTGATTCGTTCTCTTTTCTTTTCTTCTCTTTTCTTCTCTTTTCTTCTCTTCTCTTCTCTTTCCTTTCTTTTTCTCTTCTCTTCTCTTCTCTTCTCTTCTCTTCTCTTCTCTTCTCTTCTCTTCTCTTCTCTTCTCTTCTCTTTTCTTCTCTTCTCCGCTACGTTTGACGTTCTTAATCGGTAACCCGACGTCGAGTTTCCCGGACCGAGTCTTTTGAAAGCTTCAAACCGAGGAACGAAGCCGTGATATAAAAGGCTGCGATGGAACGGAGATGGCGAAATAATTATCGAAACGACCGTCTTTCGCGACGATCGCTAAAGGAATGAGCAGTCGAGAAAAGAAAGAGAGAAAGGAAGGAGAAAGAGAGAAAGAGAGAGAGAAATATCGCGGTTAGCGACGAACATCTCGCGAGAATTCACGTATCGTAGAATTTTCTCGACAATTTTTCTTTTCCTTTTTCTATTTTTTTTTTCCTTCCATTTTTTCTCTTTTTCTTTTTCTCTTTCCTTTTTTTTCATTTCCATTTTCGCTCAACTTAGTAATACACAACGTTTCGATATTATTCTTTAACGAAACTTTGACGAGTTTCAACAAAATCTTTCCCCGACAAAGAATGCATTCCTTCGTTAAGTGACTTGCCTATCATTCGATGTTCCTCGTATATATCGAATATAATAAACGAATCTCAAATATCTTTCCCGTCATTTTATTTTCCGCTAATGAGAAAACTCACGCGTTTTCTAGTTTCAACTTTGCTACGAAGAAATACTCGTTTCTTCTCTGTCTGTCTCTTTCTCTCTCTTTTTTTCCATCTTTCTGTATCTATCTAGCGGTCTGTTTCTCAGTCTTTCTATCTGTCTATTTGTCTATCTGTCTGTCTGTCCGTCTCTCTCTCTCTCTTTCTCTCCCTCTCTTTTTTGTTTCTCTTTACTTCTCATAATTTCGCATCAAAAGTTTCCCGAACTTTTTTCCTTAGATCTATTCCGATCCAAAAGATTGAGCAAAAAGAGACGATATCAGAGTTTCTTTTATATAAAGTTATTTCCTTATTTTTTACATCTGGAAAATCTCATCGTACTTGTTGGGAGAAGTCTTTTATTTTTATTTTTATTTTTTTTTTTTTTTGCAAGAAAAGAAGAAAGAAGGGATCGACATTTTTCGTATCGGTGTATTGCAATGAGAGAGTTTCATCGAATTTGTAACATTAAAAAAGTCTCTCTCTCTCTCTCTCTCTCTCTCTCTCTCTCTCTCTCTTGATCTTGAACATTAAGAACCATCTTCTTGTATTATTTCCAAGGCGTTGCATTGCTAGACGGCTAAATCTCTCTGTGTTTGGCAACCGAGACACGTCCATCGAATCGAGGAGGTGAAGAATAAGGAAGAAAAAAGAGAATAAAGAGAGAGAGAGAGAGAGAGAGAGAGAGAGAGAGACATGGTTAGAAGAGAAAGAATATAAACATGAGAAAAAGAAGAAGAAAAGAAAAGCGGAAATCGGTGAGAGGAGCTCGCGGATCACCATACTATTTCCTTTCAAGGTCGATATCTTGATGAAGAAGACAGAGCAGGATAGAGTACAAAGGTCCGCGAAGGGAACGACTAACGCGTGCCTCTCGAAAAAGGAAAGGAAATGAAAGAAAAGAAAAGAAAAGAAAAGGAAAAGAAAAAAAGAAATAAAAAGAGGAAAAAAGAAAAGAATCTTTTCCCTGCGGGCCAAGGGTGTCAATGTTGAGCCGATCGTTGTGATGTACCACGTTCGTTTCTGGAAAAGCTTCGAAGGAAACGTCGAAGAGGAGGAAATGCCGAGGGAAGAAAAGATATCGAGGGGAGTCTTTGTGGTGGTGGTGATGGTGATGATGGTGGCGATGGTGGCGGAGATGGTGATGGTAGTGTTGGGCCTGGTCCTTCTCTTTAGTTCCCTTCTCTTCCTTGCTTTGCGGTTTAAATGAAAAGGGAAAGAAAAAAAAAAGATAGAAAGAGAAGTAAAGAACGAAGAGAACAGAACAAAACGAAGAGAGAAAGCTAGATGGATAAAAAAGAACGATGAAGATGAGACGCATTCGAGAGAAATAAAGAATCAAGAAGATTTTCGTGAGGAGAGAAAGAGAAAGAAAGAGAGACATAGATAGACAGAGAGAGAGAGAGAGAGAGAGAGAGAGAGAGAGAGAGAGAGAGAGAGAGAGAGAGAGAGAAGCTTGCATTGGCCCGAGTTCCTGGAGCCCTTTTCACGTTAATGCGAATTTAATGCGCCATCGTTCTCTTCTTCTCCCATCTTTTTTCTTGTCTCTCTCTCTCTCTCTCTCTCTCTCTCTCTCTCTCTCTCTCTATTTTTCCCTCCTTATATTTCTTCCTCATTCCCGTCGTCCGTAGTTGGTAAGACATCGTTTTATCGTCGAGCCACGTAACCGCTTTTATTCGCATTCTTCCAACGAAGCGCGATGAAATGCCCCGCGACGTAGCCAGAGATGATGGGGTTGAAAGATAGAGAGAGAGGGGGGAGCGAGAGAGAGAGAGAGAGGGAAAAAAAGAAGAGGATAAGGTTAAGGGGTAAGGGTTTGAATTCGGACGTTCCGTTCGTTCGTTCGTCCGTTCTTTCATGGGGGTGGCACACGCCACCAACCACATCGACCCCGTACACCCGTTATAAACCTTTCTTTCTGGAGAATACCTTCGATTTTTTTTCTCTCTCTCTCTCTTTCTCTCTTTCTCTATTTCTCTCTACATCTTCGTCTCGCACGTTCTCTTTCGGAAGAAGTTCTAAAGGGGTCTCAATTCTTTCGACAGTAAAAAAAAGTGACGTCTGGGTTGCCGTCTTGGCACGAGCTACGAATGAGAATTTAGGGTTGGGAAGAGTCCCTAAAAATCCTTCCTTCCTTCCTTCCTTCCTTCTTCCTTCCTTCCTGCTTACTTGCCTGCCTGCCTGCCTGCCTGCCTGACTGTCGGCCTGCCTGCCTGCCACGACAGGAAAAAGGGTGATTCGATGTTTCGATTTCGCGTGCCAGCGGACGAAACCATCGCGAACAGCCACGTCCACTCGACTCAACCTGCTCTCCACTTTGTTCGGACGAAACGTGCTTGTCCTACAAATATTTCTTAAGAGGAAACAGTAGTACTCGAACAGCAATTTTATATCGAACGTAGGAAGGTTTATAAACGAACGAAGAAGAAGAAGAAGGGGAAAGAAAAGGGAAATCTTGCCTTTATAAATTTTCGTTTTGTATGCGAACAAGAACTTCGCTTAAAATTTAAATAATATCCTTCGTCTTCTATTTCTACATTTTTTCTTTTTTTTTCTTTTTCTTTCTTTTTTTTTTTTTGTACCAATGAAGAACGTTTACTTTTTATTCTTAATTTATTTTATCATTTCCATTTAATTAAACGTTATATAAATTCTTATAGCGCGCGACGATCGTGGTCGAGACAAGGTCGAAGATGAGTTCAAATACGTCTGACTTGTTCTATAGCGATGCATGCACTCAATGCATCCCTTCGAGCACTTTAGTTCAATCGAATGAAAGGTGAAAAACGTTTGCCGCCAGTCATTCCGGAAAACGAAGGCGAAGTACCGGAAATTAAGGTCGAAGTCAACCGGGAAATGTTTTCACTCTCTCTCTCTTTCTCTCTCTCTCTCTCTTTCTCTTTCGGAAGTCTAACGCGATCAGCACGGTAATAAAGTTCTTGAGAATTCC
>NC_057686.1:12616516-12620868 GCF_014466175.1 Vespula pensylvanica
TTTTTTTTTTTTTAATATGTTACTTATAATTAATTGATACGATTACGGTTAAGAACTTTATTTTTGCACTTTCTCGAATTGAAGTATGTAATTCAATTATATAATTCGCTTATTACGATTACAGAACTCATCAAAATGTAATGACATTACGTATTCGTTTTCACGTATGGGTAATATATTACCGAGCATGAAGAAATCCGCAAAGGGTGATTACGTTTCATTTAGATCGTTAAACGGTTTGCTAAGAGTTAACGAAGGGCGTGTAACATATCCACATTGCTTAATGAGTCGTAAAAGTTTGGATGTGTTCGCGAATGGAGTTCGGAGGAAAATTTGAGTTTTAGAAAGTTAGTTAATACGACCGAAGGGTACTATTAGTACTATTATCATTGAGAACGATGACAAAATATAATTGTATTTAATTTTTATACAAAATTTATACACAAGCACACACACACACATGCACATATTTATATATTTATATAAAATATAAATTTATATATAATTTATATAACACATACGTATACATATACATTTTTATATATTTTTATAAACAATTTTTATACAAATTTTTATATACATATAACGATAAAAATCTCATTATTTTTCATATTTGATCACTGTTGCTACAAATCAATCGCAATATTTATTGAAAACATCTGCAATCGATATTCAGTAATAATAATGTACCTGTAAAACAACGAACTGGTGTAGAAGATAACATTGTTAGAGCGGACGTGCTCGATTCGAGTTTTTTGGTTCCAGTCGCGGATTTAGAGGCTGATTTAAAGGCATTCAATAACATTGGTATTATTTAGTACCACCAACGGGAGTCTCGTTACCACCGGTCGTAACACTACCTCGTTGGTGAATCAACCTTGGTTTAGAGCGCGAGTCGAGTCAAATCGAGACTCGACCCGACTCAACTCGACTCGATTCACTTCTACTTGACTCGTTGAGCTCGCTATTAATACCGTACTGCTTTCTTTGTTCTCGTTCCCACCCAACAGCACTACCAACGTTCCCCTGATATTCTCTCTCTCTTTTTTATTCGTCCTTTCTCGTCTGCACCTTTCGCGTTTCACACTCCTCCTTCTCCTCCTCCTTTACACGTCAGACCACACACACGTTATCGAGTATTTCAAAACGAACGAATGAACGATTGATTCCTCCTCTAATCGCCAACTTCTTTCTTTTTCTCTTTCCTTTTTCTTTTTTCTTTTTTATTCGCAAAGAAACCGGAGAGTAGACGACGAATTATTCCAACTCCCTTTAATGACTCCACCTTTTGGAGAATAAGAGAAACTTTGATCGGTTATCCTCTTAAAAACTTTTCTCTCTCTCTCTCTCTCTCTCTCTTTCTCTCTCTCTCTTTCTCTCTCTCTCTCTCTCTTTCTCTCAAGATCGATAGTAATTACGATTTTAATGATTTACCACATTATTATATTCGAAATGGGGAAGTTTGATTTATAAACGAGAATAGCTTATCCTTTCAAAAAGAATCGATATCTACTTACTCGTTCGAGTAATGATTTTTTTTCTTCTTCTTCTTCTATTTTAACTTTTCTTTCTCTTTCTCTTTTTTTTCTTCTTCTCTCCTTCCTTTCGTCTTTTTTCTTTTTTCTCTCTTCTTTTCTTTTCTTTTCTTCTTCTTCTTCTTCTTCTTCTTTCTTTTCCTTTCCTTTTTTTTTTTTTCTTTTTTCTTTAACGACGTTTCTCACGTCGTGGAATGTAATATAGCGAAGCGAACGAAGCGGTATCGCTTATCGATTATCGACAGACGGACAAAGCGAGTTCCCGTTAGAGCGCATTGACGCGCGAAGGTTCTGTCCGAGCCGGCGACCATACCCTAATGGACCGTAATGGGCAGTCTAATCACATTTCATTTCGCGGATGAAATTATCGAAGCCGTCGCGGAACTTCGCGTTGATGTCGAGAAACGCGATATCGAAGATCGACAGCTATCGCCGAGAAATATGAAATTTCATCGGTGCAAAACTCATAGAAATTTTGAATATATCGTTTAGACTATTTATTCAGAAATTGTTTTTATACTTTTATATACGAATGATTTAATTTATCAGAGAACGCGACGATGGAGTTTCGTTTTTTCCTTTTTCTGTTTTCTTTTTTTTTTAAATATGTTAAATTTGAATATTCTGTATTAATATTTGACATCGTTGAAAAGTTTCGAGCTTACTGTATAAAAATATACGTTTCATACATATGTGCATACATACATACATATATATATATATACGATACAGAAACCACTTGAGAAAGTCGTATGGTAAAGCTACGAGTTTCAATGATCCAAATGGCAAACAAGCCTTTAACCTTTTAATTCTCCAATAATTGTAACAACGAAGAGAAAAAGAGAGGGAGTGGGAGGGAGAGAGAGAGAGAGCACTTTACATATCTCTACTCGTATCTGCTAGCATCATTTCAAAAAATAAAAGTACTCGATATCGTACGATATTATTACAAAATAATCCTCCATTAACGACGAATTAACAGTATTATTACAAAATAATCTCCGATTATTAAAAAGCTATATTCCCCTTTTCAAACGTCTATCGTGAGTCACCAAAAAACAAGGAATAAATAAATAAAAATTGGATCAAACAAACAAACAAGCAAACAAACAAAGAAACCAAAAATAAAACATAAAAAAAAAAACGCAAGAAAAAAAAGAGAAAAGAAAAATATACTATCCGGCCGAGAATAGGAAGGAATGTATCTTTTGGTAGATAATGTCAAGGAGCATCCTTGGGACCAAATCGTGAAGAGCGGAACAGAGAAGAGGAAGATATAGAAAAAGACACAGTAGAAGAATGAGAAAGGGGTGGAAAACCGCAAGGAATAAATACAATAGTTGGCGAGACAAAAGAAGCGTATTTTATAGGAGCGACGTCTCGGTACGACTAGAATCCGACGTTGGCTATGTCGTCGTTGTCCTCTTCGTCCTCTTCGTCCTCGTCGTCCTCGTCGTCCTCGTTGTCGTCGAGGCACCCTCGCTTTCCTACGTTCCTTCCTCTCGTTACGGTCTCTGAACACTCTCTCTATCTCTTTCTCTGTCTCTACGAGTTGCTTTCGTGGCTTAGGATTCACCGAAGAGAGAGAGAGAGAGAGAGAGAAAGGTAGGAGGGAAGGAGGTAGAAAGGGCAAGAGCACGGATACAGAACGTTCTAGACGGAATAAATTAATCGAAAACCAGGTTGGCGCGTCTCCAGTTATATTACTGCTTCGTACTTTTAACGTCTCCGTGCGTTCCTTAACATTCTTCCTTCCGAAAATTTATTTTCAAGAAGATAAAAAGATCCTGCACAAAGAGGTATCTATCTCTTTTTATATGAATTAAAAAATAGCTAAGGAAATCGCGAATAACGAATAATCGATGTACGAAGAATCAATCGATTCTTTCTCGCAAATATAGTTACAAAAATTATTCCTCTTTATAATAAGATCGTATCGATATTCTTTTCTCGATCGAAACAATTTTTTCGTTAATGATCGACCGAACACGAGAAGATGAATATTAATACTTCAAATTAAAAACTAAAATTAAAAATATTAACATTCAAATTTATTTGTGAATTCAATTCTACCAGTGTCACGTTCAATTAGAGATCTGAGATGATTAATCGTTATTAATTTGCAAATGAAATCATTACGCGTTATGAAAAATCAAAACATAAGTGAAATGATTAAACGTTCGAATAAAATGCATACACTACTGTGCACAGATACATTACTATTTAAAAAGGGAAACAAAAGCAGAATAAAAGGACTATTTTTCCTTTTTTCGATCTCCCTCTCTATCTCTCCCTCTCCTTCTCTCTCTTTCTCTCTCTCTCTCCACTTTGTCCAGTCTATTCGACAAGGACAATTAACATTTAAAACTAATACTCGAATAAACATGTTTTTCGGTTCAGTTCCCGTACTGGTTTGAGTTTAATGAGCGCTGGTGACGTCACCGTCACCATTTCGTCGTCCAGCAGTTGTGCGTAAAAAAGGAAAGAAAAGTGAGTGAACGAGAGAGACAGAGATAGAAACAGAACAAGAGTTAGAGAGAGAGAGAGAGAGAGAGAGAGAGAGGAGTACATTTAGGATCGTTCGAAAGGATCGGATAATGGAAGGAAATTAAGCGCGGGTTTGGGCACGCTTCATAGAACGTTTCTGTTTCGAGCTCCCGCGTGGAACGAACCAAATCCAGCGTGGAACGACGGGAAGAGAAGCAACGAAGCGCTTGCTCGCCGATTCTTTGCTCATTCACGCACGGAGAATGTATGAGAAGGAAGGAGAGATAGAGATGGACAGCATGAGAGAGAGAAAGAGAGAGAGAGAGAGAG
>NC_057686.1:12620968-12634637 GCF_014466175.1 Vespula pensylvanica
GACCCGACTGTTCTCTCTATCTCTCTTCATCTCTCTATCTCTGCTCTCTTCTCTCTTGTAAAGCTCGTTGTCCTTTGTCGAGCTGGACGGTTCGAGGAGGACCAGTAAAATCGTGAAACGCTCGAGGATTCCTCGGTAATTGAGAGAGAGAGAGAGAGAGAGAGAGATAGAGATAGAGATAGAGAGAAAGAGAAAGAGAGAGAGAGAGAGAAAGAGATTCGAGGGGTAAAGTCACTTGACCTATTAAAGTTACCTCGAGTAGACAAACTCGAGGGAACATTTCGTTGAATACTCATGCAAATTATCGTCTTGTAATAAATTCATTTATTATCATCTTAGAATCCGGTCATCCTCTAAACGAGACTATCGAAGATGCAATACGTAATCTTAAGATGGAAAAAAAAGGAGGAGATAACTTCGTGGATAAATGATTGGGAATGTAAGAGAGAACTCTGAGATAAAATAGTCGATTAATTTCTCTCTCTCCCTCTCTCTCTCTTTCTCTCTCTCTCTCTCTCTCTTTTGTATATAAAAATATAAATAAAAATAAAAGAAAAATGAAAGGAAAAATAGAACGATAAGAAGTAGAAATATCTACCGTTTATCGTTTAATCGGGCAAGATAAGTCTCACCAATTAACACGTATATTATATATTTCCGTTCGAAAGAAAAAGAAAGAGAGAGAGAGAGAGAGAGAGAGAAAGAAAGAGAAAGATAAGATGTAGAAAAAGAAGAGTGGGTTGAAATTTATACAAAAGGGGAGTCTCTCTAACAATGGCTACATCGGTGTGCCGCATCCGGCTCAAATACAAACATTAACGGGCTTCTCGACACCTACGTCGAGAAAATACCGTCAGAAATTATCTGTCTTATCCCGAATTAAGTGAACTCACAACATATTATCCTTCCCTCTCACTTTTAACCTCTTTTATCTTCTTCTTCCGTCTCTCTCTCTCTCTCTCTCTCTCTCTCTCTCTCTCTCTTTCTCTCTCATATACAACATATGTATAGATACCTATATATACGCCTTCTCGTATTTAATGATCCGTCGGTAACATACGAGACCTAGGGAACAATGCTCACGAAGTGCAAACAGAGGCGATCATTTAGGTGAGTTCAAGTTAGTGGAGGATGAGTACTCTGGTTTGCCGAACAATACCCAATAAGATATAAACTTAGCGAGCCGGCTAATGTAACTTCCACTCGATGGGAAATCCAGAACTTCTATTTCTATTATCTCTATCCTTCTCACATCCGTTTGTGTCTTCGCAGAAATCTCTGTGAGAATATCGATTTGTCAACTTTAGGACAAGACGTTCTGTATTTGTCTTTCTCTTCAGTAAATTTTTCTAGTGTACCATTTATCGAGCACCATTCATGTATATATATATATATATATATATATATATATATATATATATACATACATACATACATATATATATATATTTCTAATGTACCATTCGTCGAGCACCATTCACATATATATCTTTCTCTCTCTTTCACTTTTTAATTCAATACTACTTTCCTTTCTGACAAATATGAAAATATTTGTTGCAACTGCTCCATTAAATTCCCAGTTCTTTTCCTTCTAATATAATTTTGCTTTGTTGTTATTGCTGCTGTTAGTACTTCTACCACTAGTACTATTATTACTACTACTTCTTTTCTTCTTCTTGTTCTTCTTTAGTACTTTTTATTTTTCCTCTTTTTCTCCTCCACAACACTGTGGCTACACTTTTAAAAAGTTTATAAAAGTTGAAAGCTTATGCTCTTACGTTTGTTCTTCCACTTGACGTCTTGAGAGCTATTTCTGATTTACCATTTCTCGTTTGTATTCTTCTTTTGAAAGAGAATACAGTCCTTGACCCTTTTTACTATAACGCCAAATACGATATAGGAAAGTAGGGAAAACCCTAAAGGAGGTCATAACATTATTTATTATTGAACGATATCGTTATAATAGCCCGCGGATATGATTTCATTCTACTCTCGTTTACGCGTATATTATTCATAAGAATAAAAGCATTTACGTATTTTCTCTTTTGTTGCAGGTAAATTGCTCGAAAAGGGAATGTTAAAAGGGAGAGAAAAGAATGCTACCGTTAAAACGAACGATTCACAGGTATTACATCGTACTCGTTCGTTAATTACCGCGTTTGAATTTTTGACGAAGCACCGAACGCTTCGATAACCAATGCAATCGCACTTCTCTCGATCTCGTTTAAATTAACAGATCAAATTATGATTATCTCGTTACTTGCATATTATAACGAAAGAAAAAGTGTATACCGAGGAATTGGCTATCCTTTTGTGATGTAACCCTATACAATTCAATAATTTTTATTTTAAACTTATACTTTCAAACGATGTACGATTTGTACATTTTTTAAAAATCTTTTTTACTTGTATAAATTGATAATAAAGATATACATTAAAGCGAATCTAACGATTTACACAAAATTGCGTATTAATTGGCTATCTCTTTTTATACAATTTTCAAGAGAAAAAAGAGAGAATGAAGGGGTAGTAGGAGGAAGTGAATAAATAAAAACAATAAAATAAAACGCGATAATATCGTCTAATTTTTCCGATTCGTTAAACGAAAGTACGACGATGACATTAAAATAAGCGAGGCGTTGCACCCGCACAAAATCGTGCACAATATCTGCTTTCCCACTTGCGCTATCACACGCACAGAACTCGGATTCATCGAAAACGCGTTGAGCTTAAAGTTAATTCCCGCGATACTAGCATTTCGCTTTCCGTGGCTCCGTCAAACGAGCGGAATTTCACAGCGAAACGGAAATTGCTTTGGGCAATTTATCAGCTTGCCACGGATTAAGCCGGCACGTTTCAGCATTATATGTTCTCTCTCGCAATCTTTCGACCTACCCTCTTTCTCCTTCTTTATTTCTTTATTTCTTCATTTCTGCTTTTGTTTCTCTCTCTCTCTCTCTCTCTCTCTTTCGTTATAGAAAGCGTTTAAAAAATGAATAATTCGACATAGATTGTTGTTATATAATATGTAAAGAAGAGAAACAAACGAAATAAAAGATATTACAGGGAATAAAATACTCCTTAATTATTTAAGGTGTCATACAAAGTGTGTCATACAAAACACATCGATTATACAAAATAATACTGATTCGTTTATATGACTTCACGGTGAAAACGAGTTTAATTGCTTTACATTTTTTTTTTTTTTCTTAAATTTTATTGTAAATACGATGAAAAAACGAAGGCGCTTTTTTGACCGGGTAAAAAGAATTTTTTCTAGACGCGTTTGACATCGTTATTACTTATCAATAGAAAGGTTAAGATTAAGAAGAAACGTTAAAAAGAGAATTGAGCGAGAGAAGAGAAATTTGAGAATAGAATAATACCCTCTTAATTCTTTAACCGTTTATTATATAAAATAGTATTACTGATTCATGTATGAGAATTCAATGTGAAAACTAGTTTAATTTTCTCTTTCTTAAATTTATTATTAACGAATAAATAATTTTTTATGAATGATAAATTTATTATTAGTGAAATGAAATAGTTTTTCTATTTTTTTTTTTTTTCAATCGAATAAAAAGAAATTTTCTATAGAGACATGTTCGAAATGGAAATTACTTATCAATCGAAAAGTTAAAATTTAGCCAATAGTTTCAAAAATTATTTTACCGCCAGTACCTTACGTATATGGATTTATATTCGTCTGTCTATCTTTCTCTTACTTTCACTTTTTTCTTTCATTTCTCTCACCCAGATCTCTGGTAATGATTATTTTACGATTTCCAAGCTATCAAAGTTTAAACGTTCTTGCGATATCTCCTACACTCGTTACCAGCACGATTACACCGATTCGATAAGTTTCAAGTTCGGCGATTCAAAGGAAGAAGAAAATGGGGGAGAAGCAAAGAACAAGGGGGATAACTATCGGGAGAAGTAAGAGTCCGGGGAACTTGGAAGAACTAAAATGAGAAATTCTGATTCATTCTCATCGGAAGTCTCTCACGATCTATTCGCTCTTTAAATTGCGTATGTATCCGGTATGAGATAGTAGTGTGCGTATACGTGCTTAAGAAAAAGACGGATAGACAAAGAGAAAGAGAGAGAAAGTCGTTTTATACAAACGCGAGAGAAAAACTTTGTTACGAGTCGCAGATTACCGGAAAAGTTCATTGAAACCGCGACGATGTAATAAACCTCTATCAAAGTTCTTAACCGCGAAGAATCGTAAATACATTGCGATTAATTATACGCGTGTTTATAAATATATATATATATATATATATATATTTTATTTGAGCGGATTTATTCGATCTAAACGTTAATACTTATGCGATAACGATAACTTTATGAGTAACAATTGATAATGATAACTTTTTAGAAGATATTAGATACGATTACAAATAATAAAAAGAAAAGAAAAAGAAAGATACTCAGATGTGCTTCGAAAGCATCATTACTTTTAGATATGATACATACGTAGTTCTAACATTTGTAAAATATACAAGTTACAATTTGATCTCTATTTATAAACGAATGTATGGTTTTACATGCTTGAGATTAGGCTCGTCGGATGGCGAACACGCTCGCTATTAGTTTCCTTAAACGCAGTTTAGGAGGCGCCTTGCAATAACGTCGTTTGGCATGCTGCCACTGTACTGAAGTACAAGAAAGAGAGAGAGAGAGAGAGAGAGAGAGAGAGAGAGAGAGACAGACAGACAGAAACAGCATAGCGCACACACACACACACACACATATACACATACAAGGAGAAATATACATGCTAACTATCGATTCCAGTCACGTTTCCATACGCGACTTCTCGAGTAATGTAAATTAAAAAAAAATCTCTTTTCATATCTCCGGTCTTTCTCTCTTTCTTTCTCTCTCTTTCTCTCTTTTGGTTTTTCATCCGCACGTGCACGCCACTATTTGTCTCGAGCGGTATCCACTTTCGCGTCTACAAATGTGAAAACTATTCGTGATTGCAGGAGGACGTTGAAGAACCGGTTCATGATGGAAATAATCCTAAGGTACGCGAAGATCTAATCGATTTTACGAGCCTCCTTTAACGCGTTCACCCATTTAAAATAAAGGAGTTCGCATTAACGACCATCGTTCATCTTGTTGCGTCTTATCGATCGACATGACGAGATAACGAACGCCTGTCGCTCGATTGAAAATAATTCTAGTAATACTAATCATTATTTCCTTGACATTTTCGCTCCTCCCGTCGTTATTATTATTATTATTATTATTATTATTATTATTATTATTATTATTGTCGTTATTGAATAAAACATTACCGATGGAGTTCCGAGATATATTTATTATTAATTCGAACCATGTCTTTTTTAATCTCTCTTATACGTATTGTCGATATGATAAACGTAATCGTTTTATATGGATTTGATAGGAGTTAAATTGTTCGTATACGTACTTGTATACGTACTTGTATATGTACGTAATGAAAAATAAAAAACGATAATACGAAGTATAAATGTATAATACGAAAGAATGGAACGAGAATAGCTCGAAGAAACGAGCACTGATCCTCTCTCTCTCTCTCTCTCTCTCTCTCTCTCTCTCTCTTTCTTTCTTTTTTTCTCTTTGTCTTATCTATTGGAGAATCCACTGATGAATTAAGTCGAGGTTCAATTATTCGAGGAAATCACTTGTAACCGACGCAACAAGCCAGACGTATTGTGAGGGTGGGAAATAAGCGGCTAGATTCGGCGATTACCTTGCGAGTGAAAGGATCGATGTTGCGAGTCTCAGCGAATAAAAAGAAAGAAAAAGAAAAGGGGTGTGGGAGGAGAAAAGAAAAAAGAAAAAAGAAAGAAAATAAAGGAAATAAAAGAAAAAAGAGAGGAAAAGAAAGAGTGAGTGAAAGAGAAAGAGAGGAAAGGGATGGCTACAAAAAAGATCGAGAACTCGAAGGTTAGGTTATAAGAAGGGGTAGGATGATGGTAAGGGATGAGGAAAGAAAGATCGCCGAAGCGGAAATATGAACGTCTTCTACTACGAATGTTTTGGCTACGTACGTACGTGGTGCTCTTGCGATTTCACCATTGGTGGATTGGTTTCCTTCATGATTTTTCTTCTATCCTGGACACTTCGTTATCCTTTCTGTCTCTCTCTTTCTCTCTTTTTTCTCCGTTCCCTTCTCTCTTTTTCTACACTCGAATCTATTCATTCATTTCTCGGCTCTTTCTCTCAATCGTCGATGCCTTCCAATGTCTAAACGACGGGCAATGAAAACGAAAACGATTCGTTGGATCTACCCTCGCTATCTTCGATGTATTTCCTCTATTCTACGTCCAATAAAATATAAAAAGGAAAGGACCATTCATTTTTTTTTCCCTTTCTTTTCTCATCCAAAATATTCACGGTGTTTTTATGTATGTGCGTGTATTTGTACAGAGGTGAAATAGGGGACAAATACGATATATATGCGTACGTATATACGTGTGTGTTTATATACGTAACGTTCGAAGCAAATTTTCAAGACGAAAATTACAATAACGCGGAATAAATATATATATATATATATTTCATTGATATTTACAAATTTGATTAACAAGAAACGTTTTAACACCAAGGAATCCAATTGCAATGTCACGCGATAGTAAATTTTTCAATTCTTCGTGAAATTCAAAATTTGGAATTCGTTCGCAGTTAATTAACGAGCAAACCAAATGGTCCACATTCTTCTCATAATCCACGAAATGCGTTTTAATTTCCTATCGACTTCCCGAACACGGTTTGCACGTTAAATATCTCTAACTATTCGAGGCAGTTTCCTCCGTTGTGCAAACTCGAAATTTGATAACTAATTAGCGAAAGGATAAAGTGAGAAGGGACGTGAGAGGACTAAGCGAGTTTTTCCAATTATTTCATAAATTCCAATGGCGAGCAAAAGAGAGAGAAAGAGAGGAAGAGGGGGAGAACTCGTGTTAGCTGTCCTATGACCCTGTAGAAAATGACCGAGAAAAAGATGGGAGAGGGTGGATAGCAACATACAGTACAGGGACACACGAGTTATCGCTGCACGGGCTAGTGGATAATTGGAGTTTCGCACACGTGCTGCTTATTACATATTCCAAAACACAGAACATGGGCTCTCTCCCCTCGTAATTGCAATACTGTAAGATACGAAGATGTTTCAGTAGAGAAAGAGAGAGAGAGAGAGAGAGAGAGACAGAGAATTTTCGAAACGAGGATAAGAGCTCTCGTGAACGACTGAGCGGTAATGGTAATCGAGCGAAGAGAAAAATATATAGTCTACGTACGTACAAGGTGAACCAAAGATCTTATTTACATCTTATACTACCGACTATAGTATCTTATAAACAAAACATGTCGAATGTTTACGTTCTTTTACTTATAGATGCTTATAGATAGAATCGACGATCAGATTATATACGATCGATTTTTTTTGTACTTTCCTTCTGAGAAATAAGACTTTTGTTTTACACGAATTTTCTACCTATTTCATACAAATCAATCCATTTTAATGAAATATCAAAAAACAAATCTGATAATTATTTCTTCTTTATTAATGATATATATATATATATATATATATATGTATATCTTCTGAATATTTTATTCGTTTTCTTTTCTTTTTTGATTTCTTTTTTTTTTCTTTACTCTTATTATCGTATTCGTTTAATGAAAAAAAAAAGATCTATCTTATCGCGTTAAGAAAATGAAAAGAATGGAAATGCGTAGTAGACTATCGTGTTCTTGGAAAATCCTTCCTCCAAGAGAAAGGGGAAAAAGAGAGAGGTTAAAAAAGAATTGATAACGTCGTTAGCAAAGGATTACGGATAAATACGAGGAGACGTTAAAACCACCCTCCTCCTCCCCCTCCTCCCTCTCCCCTCCTCCTCCCTGAGAGCCACCCTCCTTCTTTTACCTTCCAACCTTGCAAGTCCTGCATCAACGCAGTAAAGTTATTTTAACCAGTATTACATGAATAATTAATGAGGCTCTGCGACCGTTTACCGTGTTTTAACGAAATCGCCGGTAACAGAGTTCCGTCTTTACACACTTTTGGATGCGAGCTTCGATGTCGTTAAAAACATGGTTAAAAAGGAAAAGAAAAATGAAAAAAATTCGATTTCATTCAGGTATTATATCGAATTTTCTAAGAAATTTCAATTCAAATTTCTACAAAGGATTTTATATTAATAAGATAAATACATCGTTAGATTGAATTCTCTAATAATAATATCCTTTATAATTTTATCAAAATACGATGTAATTTGTTATACAATTTTTTTATTTACGCAATGACGATAGCACAAAGAACTTTGCTCTATGATGATCTATGCGCATATATATATATATATATATATATATATATATACACATAACATATATACATACACATACATATATATACGTATGTATGTACACACCACTTCAATTTGACGATCTCATTTTTTCTTTTTCTTCATTGTTACTTAAGAGGAAAACAAAAAAAAAAGTGTAATGTTGACGCCAATTAAATGCGATATGTAATATGTGATTAATTCGATAAATCTAGAATTAACATGGTTTAATGAACTTTCAATGGTACCAACGAACGTCATTTTCCACTTCTTTTTTCACGCTTTTCCTCTCTCTATTTTTCTTCTTTATCTTTTTTCTTTTCTTCTTCGTTTGACGCTTCAACGGTATTGCGCTTATTAATACGCGCCGGTGAAAAACTTCAGCCAAAGCTTCGATGATCGATAACGAGAAACAGGGATGAAAATGAACGAGGTGTGGCGAGAAGAGTTACACATCTATGTATATATGTATATATATACATATCTATGTATGTATGTATGTATATACCTGTATTATACTAGACGAAAACACGAAAGATAAACAGATAGAGATGTTTCAATGGTGGAAGTGAAAAAGAGAGAGAGAGAGAGAGAGAGAGAGAGAGAGAGGCGTAATAAAATAAAGAAAAAAGAAGAGCAGCAAGGGAAATACGATTCTAATTTGAAAAATGTCACTCAGTCAACATCCTACGAACGAAGAGAAGGCGAAGAGAAAATTGGAATATTTTTCTACGTCTCAACGTCATCGAAGGTGTCAAAATTTCACCTCTTCCATCATATTCTCCCTCTATCTACCCACCTTCACCCTCTCACTTTATTCATATTCGCTGTTACGATTTATTACCGAACCGGTGAAACTCATACGGATGAGGAAAAAACTTCTTTAATTGCAATTATTTCGATATAATTGTAACATCTCTTCTTTCGTTCAACATTACTCATTTCTTATTATTGTCTTTTTAAATGTACGATTATATGTGTATATTCGAAAGGATACTAAAACGATATCTTTTATTAAATTATTTTCAGATAAAGAAAGCATGAGATGACTAAAATTAATATTACTCGATTCGTCGATCAGAATCGGGCTAGAACTTAATTCCATTTATTGGAAGATCGTCGATTTTTTAAGAAAAAGAAATAAAAAAAAATAAAAAATAAAAAAAATACGATTTAGTTTGCAGAAGTACCCATTAAACGTATAATTATAGCATAAAGCATTTGAAAAACACTTGGACGCTCCCTTCGATCGTAATACTCACTCATATTCGGAGACGATGAAGTTGAAGTATAATCCCACATAACGAGGAAATTTTAATTGGCATCGACGGGGCACTTCGGTATCTATCGTTTTCATACAAAATCCGTCTAGATATACTTTCTGATTTCAATTTGTTTTCTACGAACGTACAGTAGTTATCTATTTGCATCTAAAAGCTGACTAAAAAATATTTTAATTGATTTAATCGATATATTTTCAAAACTACTTCAATGTTTTATTATATATTATAATAGTATAATAGAATAATGTTTTTAAATTATTTAAAAACTAAAGGTTAAACATTTTTGTTAATAAAATTTTTCCATTAACATAATTACACAAATTAAAATATAAAATCTAAAATAACTGAAGATCCTTTTTACAACGTTAATTGTTCCGGCGACATTCATATTGTTGATAATATTGATTCGTTATTAGAATCAACATCATGATTCATTGATTATATTGAAAATATACAAAGATGCATTAAAGAAAAAAAAAAAAACTCATTAAAATTTCAATTAAACAAGAATTTTATAAAAATAGATCCAAGTATTAGAAATAAACCAAAATTATCGCATATTATATGTTTGATTTTTCAAAAAAGAAAATTATTTTATTTCTTACTTTACATTTTTAATTAATCTACATTGCTCAGCATCCTATATGTATTTATCGCATTTATTTAACACTGTATTTGTAAGAACTCACTTCCATAATATATATTTCTTTCGGATACGAGAATTATTGAGTTTTAAATCTCAATTCGTTATTAAATGCTACGGAAAGTAAAAGAATAAAGTATGTTGCAGTTTACTTGTATACGTACTTAAAAACATAAAGAAGGAATATTACTCATTGTGAATAAAAATAAATTGTTTACTTTTGGTCAACTTTCGATACAAATATTACCCCATTGTGGATCCTTTTTAAATCAATCGTTCTGCGATGAATGAAAAGAGAAAGAAAGAGAGCACGGTTATCACAAATACAACTGAATAGAACTCATTTAAGAGAGATTACCGATTTATTCTCCAGAAATAAACATTTTTCAGAATTTACGACGTGCCTCTTGAAACTCCTTAAGAGATACGTTAAAAAGTATCCGATTGATATTACAGTCGAGGATCAATCGGCCCGTGATTCTCATTTTCTTTCGTAGGAATTAAGTTTCTTTTTTCTTTTTTTTTTATTACTCCTTACACATTCTCATCGACTCGCTTTATTTTCATCTAATTTTTATCGAAAGAATTTTCTTAACATTTTTTATAGAGAAAATAAAACCTTACATATCTGATATCGAAAAACTCTAGATATACATACTTTTCTCTATTATATATTTCATTCTATCGAAAACTCGATGTTACGTACGATCGAATCTACGACGTATCGAGTGTTATATTCGCCATGTTGGAATACTGCTTTTCGTCTAGCTATCTCACTCACTCTCGAATAAATTAGATCTTGTAGGTGTTTCGTAAGCAGTGATAGGTCAAGAGGGTTGCAATTTCGAATCGAATCGAATCGAGTCGAATCGAAAACCTCTGCCTCCGTTATTCTCCGTTCTTTCTTCTTTATTCTCGTCATCGTCGACGTTGAGTTTTCTCGACGAACGTCAAACAAGTTTAAAATTCGCAGGAGTTCGCAGCTACGCGCTGTAGACGCTTGACTCGGCGAAAAATCTGTAGAATTGGCCAATTTTTTCACTCTTCTTCAACTTCGACAGGCATTCGTCTCCTTCTCCTTCTTCTTCTTTTTTTTTTCTTTTCCCCTTTTATCAATTCTTTTATTTTAATCCTTATCGAGACGAAAACAGCAACTTTTCTTCAAACACGAACTGAGATCGATTTTAAATTTTTAGATTCGAGTTTGAGCTACTATCAACAGCGACGCATGTTGTCTCCTTTAATCATTCGAACCGTGTGTTTCTGACAGAACATCGAATTGATTTACGTATGCACATATGTATATACATAACGGGTACACAACTATACTATCACACACCTTGTTTCTCCCTGACGTTAAACACAAATTCGACTCTTTGCCTTTGATCGCATTCAAGCAATTCTCTCTCTCTCTCTCTCTCTTTTCTCTCTCTCTCTCTTTCTCTCTCTCTCTCTCTCTCTCTCTCTCTCTCTCTCTCTCTCTCTCTCTCTCTCTCTCTCTGTCTTCTATCCAAGAATAAATTTTTACAAAAGAAAAATAATTGTAATACGAGAGCTATCAGCACCTTACATAAGAGACAGTTATTATAGAAGGGAGCAGATACATATATACGTACATATATACGTACATACATACATACATATATATATATAATATATAATATATATACATACATCATACACACATACACATATTATAGAAAATAACAAGAAAGATCTGACAAACGATATTTTTAGTTACGATCGACGTAACGTAATTAACTCGTCATATACGTCTCGTACAATCGAGTTTGTCACGTGTTAAGACGAAGAGAGAGGGAGTGATCTAATACTCGAGAGAGCATATATCGTAACCCTCTCTGCTCATATATATCCATGTGTTCCCGTGTGTCAAGCAAAGTCCTGTGATTGACACATAGCCGATACAGGAACGTTCGCTAATACAGTGATTGGGATCTATCCACGGCAGGAAATATTATATTACGTATGTTCTTTCTGTTTGATCGAAAATAAAAAGGAGAAAGAGACAGAAAGAAACAAATAGTAAAAAAGAGAGAGAGAGAGAGAGAGAGAAAGAAAGAAGTTAAAGAAAATATAAGGGGACAAAATCAGAAGGGAGATGCCTTGAAAGAAGAGCTCGAAATACTACGACGATGACGATGACGACGACGAGGAATCCCTCGAGTTGTTTTTCCGCATGGATTGCAGAAAATTTACGCTCGTTTTTCCGCTCTTTCTCCTGTACGTTTATCACACGAGCGACGTTGCGTTGCCGTCGGAACATTGAGTTTGCATAGGACACGCTGGTCGTTAGGTTGAGTAAACTTACTTCCTACATTTTGCGGAGAAACTTCTTTTTCTTAAAATTTCTAACCATTTGTACACTCCCCTCGTGGGAGATGAACGAATTTGATACTTTCTCGGACAGATATGTATATGTATAATTTGCGTTGGTTTTTCCTTTTTTCTTTTTCTTCATCCTTTTTACGTTATATCGAATATACATAGGTTCGTCTTAAAATGTATAAATAAATAAATAAACAAATAGAAATTTATATTATAACTACAGTGTATTGTATACTTATATACGTGAATGCGTGAAAATGGTTTATTCGATCGCATAGTCAGAACACGAGGGTTTTAATAAAAATAATATTTTAAATAATCAGTTCGTACGTTCCAGCTGATCCCTGGCTCTGAAAGAAATATAAAAAGAGATAGAAAGAGAGAGAGATAAAGACTCGCGTCTTTCTTTTTGTCCTACATAGTAATCACGCTTTCCTATTTCATACTTCACGTGATATATATATATATATATATATATATATATATATACACATACATACATATATAGGTTGATATCGAATCTCATAACAAATTCGTTCAACGTCAAACATCACGTGTAAATTAATTAAAATTATATCACGTATCTAAATAATATACTCTGAAAAAGGAGATAATTAAAATTCCCAACGAGTTTCTGCTTTGAATATTACGAATTTTTTTTAGCCCAAAGCAATTCCTCGGTATAAAAGTTTTCATCGAAGGAATTTAAATATTTAAATAGTTGAATTTATATTTAGAATAATACCTGTTAACGATTAATCGAATTTGAAATGAAACTTCTTACTTCGGTAATAATATCTCTTATCTCGGACGAAAGTAAAAGCAGAATAGATATATCCGAATCGATCGACGTTCAACAAATGCAATCGGATTCGTAAATGTTATACACGAAGGAAGGTTATTTGGATGAGATTCTAATGCGCGTTACGATCATGACTGGTCTAGCTGGTTCGGTCTAGGCGCACCTATACCGCATAGGTTTGGATGCGTAACCGCAAGCGGACGAAAATGGTTCCGTTACTCTGACGCACCCCTTCCTTCCTCTCTGTCTCTCTCTC
>NC_057686.1:12634730-12669730 GCF_014466175.1 Vespula pensylvanica
TCTCTCTCTCTCTCTCTGTCTCTCTCTGTCTTTCTCACTCTACCCTCTCGCAGTATCGTGGACATATATGTATAAGGGTGGACAGAACCGAGGAGAGAGAACATCTCGCGCCGCAACAATGTCGATGACAACGGCAAGTTATGCGAGCTATGTGACCACGACCATTTCGTCGGATGGTCACGCGGTAATACCGACCAATAGGCATGTTGTTCGATGAACCCTCATGCATCTCTCTCTCTCTCTCTCTCTCTCTCTCTCTTTCTGTGTCTGTCTGTCTGTCTCTTCGTGTGTGTCTCTGTCTCTCTCTTCTTCCCCTTCTCTTTCTCTGGATCTCCTTGAATGTCGATAGAGATAGAATGGAATTCCTGATTGATCGGAAACTTACTTAAGTACTTACTACATTCGTCTTTGATCATGTCTACGTATTCTTAGAACATATCGAGTAATATCGAGAAGAACGTGAACTATCTAATAACTATCTTTTAACAAATATTTTCTTACGTTAGCTAAGTAACATATTCGCGAACGCCATTCGTCGGATGAAACGCAGTGATATTGGTTACCGCGTATAATTTCTAAACATCATCTTGAATTTCTATAATTAAATATCGCAAGATTTGTGTTATTTAAATTTTAAAATAGATATAATAAAAATAGTAAATGTCAAAGATATTGTTTCTTGATATCGTTCGTAATCTATCTCGTTTCTCGATTTTTTGTAATCATTTGTTGTTTAAAATTAAGAGAAAAGAAAGACAACTTTTAATTTTTCGTGAAGAATTATTGGAAATATTAAAATTGAAAGACGACTGCTTATCTTAAATTGATTAAATACATTTTTGGAAAACAACGAATATAATGAATTTACTATAACGTGAAACTTATTGTAACACTTTCACAGACGGCTTACGTAATAACTTTACATTGTATTTAATAATAATTTAAAATACAGGACATATTGCTAGATAATAAAATAAAAATAAAATTTAATAAAATTAAACGAAATTGGAGAACCAGATTGACAATTGAAAATTAATATTTAATAATAATGTTCTTTAAATATATAAGAACATTTGTAAAATCTCGGTACGTCAATGATATAAAAACTACTATAATCTTTACGATTAGAACTGTATTACCTGCATTCATCTATCGATTTTAAAATATCCTAAAGCTACGTTACATCGGTAGTCGGTCTAAAAATTTTATTTTGAAATGACTATGATTAAAGATTTTCGAATGAACTTAGAACTACAGTTATCGGCCTTGAATGTGTTAATGATAAAAAATTGAACGGATGATATTATATAAAGAATGATACTAATATAACAAAATATCGATAATAATCGCTTCGTATTGTTGAAATTAACAAAGGTATTTAAATTATTCTAGTTAGAGCAAACACATTGTATTTCTCTCTTTCTCTCTCTCTCTCTCTCTCTCTCTCTCTTTCTCTCTCTGTGTATATGTATGTGCGTGTATATGTAAATTTCTGTATCTATGTTGACGAAATTATAGAAATTTTGTGGTAAACGGCATCGATGAGTATAGGAACAAGCGCATACATACCTTGATGCAATCGAGTGCATATCGATTAATGTAGTTCGCTTTATTACTAGGAGAATCGAGATTCATCGATGTGACGTGGCTGTTGCACGAAACGCGATGAAAGCCTGTCGACTATATTACACTAATATAGAAGTGTGTTTCATTCAGCTACGTAATATCGTGTTCTTTTGATCTTCATTTACGAGCAGACCATTTAAGAACGCTATCGATCCTATACCATCGCCACTATTCGTTATGTAACACACATATGTCTGATTTGATAAACGATATCATTCGACAAGGAAGATTTAATGAGACGCGTAGTAACGAGAGAAATCAACATACAGTTTACATTACATAGATTGGATATTATTTGTTATGTATTTGTAAACATATCATCAATTGCTCACAGAGATCTCTTCTTTGTTTATTGACAATCGTTGATTACTTGATTACCGTAATAATTTTGTATTAATCGATAAATTCATCTAATAATATCTTTATAATATCTATATAATCTCTATATAAATACGTTTAAACAAATGATACGAGATATTCATTAGTTCGTATTCGTTTTATTATTTAACTTTTATTACTAGAGAGTTTATATTACTTTAATCTTGTAATAGATTTTCGAAATTGATTGCGAGATCTAGAATAAATCTTAAAGGTTAATAGGTTACGGTTACGGACATTAAAGCTTTCTTATACTTTCTTTTATACTTGAATGTTGTATAAAATACGTACCATTGCGAAGTATGTGCCTCTGTATAAGTATAGATGTACGCACTTTAACACCTACGTTTAACGAACGAGCTAATCGGACGATACTATACGCACACATTTACGTGAAAACGTGAAAATTTCTAATAATCGGGGACTTCGTACGTATCATGAGAAAACGAGACAATCCCATTGGTCGAACAAACATTCTCGTAATTCTATTTATGGTCGACGGTGAAATTTCGACGAGTTTGACGCAACAAAATCTATAAACACACGAACGCACTAATACTCGAGATATGGCACGCGTTGCAATTAGCCGAATAATGCGTTTCTACATTTGTTCGTGAGACGTAGTAAGTACTTACGTATACCGCAACGTTCCTTCGACTTCTGATGCTTAATAGAATAAATCTCGAGATGTTATTTACTCGTACCCAAAAACAAGACGCTCGTAAATGTAAAAGAGAAGGGGAAGGAGAGAAGTAAAGGTCGTGAGTGAGAGAGAGGGAGAGAGGGAGAGAGGGAGAGAAATAGAGAAATAGAGAAAGAGAGAGAGGGAGTGAGAAACGGAGAAATAGAGAGAGAGAGAGAGAGAGAGAGAAACAGAGAAATAGAGAAAAAGAGAGAATGAGAAACAGGAAAATAGAAAAAGAGAGAGAGAGAGGGAGGAATTTAATCTTATCGTTGCTCACTTTCAACGTTGTTCTCTATTTTAAAACATTGCGGGATTATTCCACGTGAAATGACCTTCCTTTCCGGTTATATAAAACCATTATTCTTTGCCACTTGACACGGATCATCGTGAAATCTGTCAGATACAATTTTGTACGATTAATGAAAAGCGAGATGAATATTGTTTTACGTAAAAATCAGATATTTTTAAACCTAAAATGTAGAATTACAATGCAATCGATTCGATAATGAAAATAAGAATAAATAATTGATATTTTTCGTGAAATAGAATAACATGTGTAATTATGCAAGTAAAAAATAATTAATACTTCTCGTGAAATATAACAAAATATATAATTATATTCAATCAACTGATGATACTTGTGTTATTGTAATTTAGATATCAAGAATAAATAAAAGAATTAAGAGAATAAATGAAAGATTGTATGAATGAAAGAACGAACGAACGAACGAACGAACGGACACGATAATCAATAATATCCTGGATAAAAATTTGATCCCTTTAACGAATCGAAATAAAACAAGAATATTTTTTCTTTACTCGGTATTAGAGTGCCAATGAAATGAAAATGTTAATTACTTTATTAATTATTAATTATTACTGTCACTAAAGGATAATATTATTCCTCAATTAACAAACGCAGAAAATACAAATAGGATACTAGTCAAATTAGGAAATGCGTTTTATACTCGTATGTACAACATATATATATATAGGATTGGATAATAATTGAGGTCTCCGTCGCGTATATTTATTAATAGTAATAGTGTTAGTGTTCATGAAGAGGGAGATTTCTCGTACAGTGGTGTACAAATAATAATACGGACAGCTCGCGGGAACGAGCCATGGAGTTAGGCGAAACGCGATAAGGTATTTTAAATTGCCTGCCATCCATCCAACGCGATTCCCTGTCCGCTCTTGACGGCTGTCAGAGGTGTCTCTATCGCGATTGTCGGTGTCACGTTGCACGAATGGCGCGTTTCATTTCGTTCCTCTTCCTCTTCCTCTGAGATAGATAGAGAGAGATAGAGAGAGAGAGAGACAGAGAGAGAGAGAGACAGAGAGAGAGATAGAGAGAGTTAGAGAGAGAAGGGACAATCCATGGCCCATTTCCCTCGTTACCGCATGTTTTATTTTTTTTCTCTTCTTTTTTCTCCCGTTTCTTTTTTTTTCCTTTTTTTCTTTCTTCTTTTTTCTTTTCGTTTTTTGCACCAACGATAGAGAAATACAAATCCAAAGCTCGTCAATATCCTTGAAATTTTCCGATCGATAAAACGATTTTATTGCCACTTCACTTTCGCATGGATTACTTTTGTTAAGAAAAATAGAATATCGATTTTCTACTCTTGCCAAGTTTTATTTCGATCTTTCTTTCTTTCTTTTTTTTCTTCTAAAACACGAAAGAGAGCATTGACCAAATGTTGGATTGGTTATTAACCAACAACTGCTTCTGACGTTTAATCGATCGAATTAATGAAAAATATTCTATTAAATTCACGTTATGCGATAATACCTGTGATATGATTCTAGTTACGATAATACATACGTAAATTTTTATAAATGTAGAACATTGTAAAAAGTTATGCATGACAAGGTGATAACGTTGTGAGATAATTACATTGAGAGTTAGAAAATCGATAGTTTTTGCGAGATGAGTGGGGGAGGATGTTATAAAAATTTTGTAGTCTCATCAAAGGCGAGATATGAACTCGCAATAATTACAGGCGATGAGCGTTATTAACGTATCTCGCCTGTTCGTTTAAACGAAGTTATGGGCCACGCCTATCATCGTCATTACCATCATAATTGCATCGTGTCGTAGACGCTTATCGATCGTTCGTCGTTAAAACGATTGAAACGATTCTTCCCTCTCTCTCTCTCTCTCTCTCTCTCTCTCTCTCTCTCTCTCTCTCTTTCTTTCTCTCTTTTCTCTTTTCTCTCTTTTATCTTTTTTTTTTCTATTTCTCACGAAGAAGGAAAAATGCTCTTATCTTTCCTAATCGAGTTTAACAGTAGATACGTCTGAAAAGGGGTGGCTAAAGTCGGGCCTTTATCCGATCTCTAGAACGACGAATCCCGCAGCTTTGTCGACGTCTATTCCTCGTCGAAAAGAAGAAAGAGAAAGTACTACTACGTCGGAACATCGCGTTAAGTTTCGATCTCATCGCTCCCTTGAAGCTCTTGAGCAACAAATGGAAGACATCAAGATGCCAAATCACCGTCTGAGCCTAAGAACGAAAATTCTGCTCTGCTTTTAAAATCCTTTTCAAATAAAGATGTCTTGTATATTTAACGCGTCTGTTATCGATGTAGAATCTATTTTAAATTTGTAAAAGATTTGTATTCGATATTAGCGTAGATATATAATCCGTATAATTTCGAAACTTTGAATAATCTTTTTTGAATCTCACGAATGAAATGCATTCTTCTTAGCTAATGTTATCATTTTAAATAAGAAATAAAAAGAAATGATATTGAAGATAAAGAGCGACCATTTCTCTTTTTTTTATACTCGTTTTATACATCGTTGCCGTGCGTCATTCGTGATTTAGAAATTGTTTTCTCTGCGACATCGTTAAAAATTTTTTCGTTGTAAATAACGTATATTTACTTTCTCGCGATGATAAAATGAAAAGTAAAAAATATATACATATAAAAGAGAAAAAAATTAAAACGAAAAAATGGAGTCGACAAAAACGATGTTATTTACGTCGTATTTATAGCGCTAATTAAAACAAGTCTTTAACATCGGTTGTCTCGAAGTAAAGAAGTTACTTTTCATGTTCACCCTCGTAAGCTTTACCTAAATACTCGATAATGGTGCCCGTAGCATGGTAGAAAAAAAAATGGCGGTGATGTATATTCGTTCGTCGCTTGCTCTCTAATTCTCGACTCTCACGATACTTTCAAGCTTTTTCCGCTTCTACTTTTTATAGAACGCGGAAGAAAATCCGTTAACGTCGGTCGTCGGACGGTCGAACGGTCGAACGGACGGTCGGTCGGTCGGTCGGTCGGTCGGTGTAGTAACGAACGAATTTACGAATAAATTTACATGCCAAGCGGGTTACCACCACCGAACCGTGACGTGGAATTTATATCTTAAGTCCGATTTCAGAGGGCAAATGTTTCGTCCAGACTGAACATCGTCCTCATCGTCCTCATCGTCGTCCTCGTCGTCGTCATAGTTATAATTCTCTTCTTGCTGGAGGATCCTGGAAGACATTAAAATTTATGCCGGTTATTAATATTTCCTTGACTATCTACGGGCTAGCGTAGTAAAACGCGGCATCTTCCTTTGACGGGAGAGAATAAAAAAAAAAAAAAAAAAAAAAAAAACAGAAAAAGAAGAAAAAAAATGAACAGGGCAATGGAAAGTAACAAAGTTTTCTTAACTCTCCGACGATAGAATAATTAAATCATCGATCGTGACGTGGTACGTAAATTCTTTCAAAGTTGATCAGAATAGATCAGATAATAAATTTTCGTTATCTTTATCGGCGTAATAAAAAAAAATATATACATATTTCAATCATGAGTAAATCATCGTACGATGATTCATGATAATATACGATTCGAATGATAAAGATTCTCTCGTCATAGCTCGTTTCTATCTGAACACGCGCTTACCCTATCTATTCGTTCTTTGTTTTTCCTTGAAAGCGAAGCAAAGAATGGGTAAAGAGAGAAAGTACGCGTGAGATAGGCCTCTGAAGAGATTTATTCGCGGTATATTTAACCCTTCCAGGATTTCACGAGTACGCGCGATTCTTTATAGAATCTCGAGTGTAGTCGAAAAGAAGAGAAGAGAAGAGAAAGAGGGGAGGTAAAGAAAAAACAAAAAAAAAAAACTCTTGTTACTCAGAAAGAAAACGAGAGAGAGAGAAAGAGAGAGATTGGGTCGCTGTATCAAGAGAAAATAGCTAAATACACGTTCTTGCATACGCTTTATTATTACTTTTGTTAATTATTTTCTATGGGAAAAACACCGGGAGAACGTGACAAAGAAAATTCAAGCATGCAATACGCGCCGCGTACCTCCATAATGTATATAGAATTGTATATGGTATGTACCACCAACTCTTCTCCTTTATATGTAAAACAATAAATCGTAACTTACAACAATGTAAAATGCGACACGGTGTAGTAGCTTTGAAAGACAACTTTATCAACCCCTTAACATATTCACAACGCGCGCGAAATCTTCTTTGTACGTATATTCTTTTTAATATTAATAGATAATAACAAAAGGCGAGAAGCTATTCGAATATTTCTTTTCTTTTCTTTTTTTTTTTTTTATTGAGTTTTACCAAGCGAATTGATGTGATATTATATCTTTAACGAACACTGAAATCAAACATTTTTATTACAATTCGATTCGATTCGATTAATTTTATTTATTCAAATTCAAATTCTTGACAAATGCTCGAATGTTCGAACGATTAAATATGATCAACACGAATAATAATTTTTTGTTAAATTATAATGCAATTTGGAAATGTATTGTAAAAAACAAAGATGATCGAAATTACTATTCTTTTAGTATTTTTCTTCCTTTTTTTCTTTTCGTTTTTCTTTCTTTTCTCTCTGAAATTCTTTACTAGAGACGAACGGATACAAAAAAAAGAGAAGTCGTGTTCAACGGAAGCATGATTAGAGAGTAACACGAATCGGAACGTCGAGCACTTTAAAGAATACAAAGTACCTCCGTTCAATTTACTATCCTTAAATCCAAGCACTTAGTGACAAATTAAGTCCCACCTGCTACCCCTCAGAATATAAACGATCCTTTCGTGCCTTCTCGAGCGAGGGTAAATGTTTGATCGGACATTAGCTTGCCCCTCGGGGAGGAATTAGGTTTAATTGGAGATACGATCGGTGAATATTCGACTATTTAAAAGCCCTTCCAGTCTGCTTGATCAATGACCAACGATTACTGCACATCGTCCTAATTCCGTGGTTACGCTGTTCGATGTTTAGAAATCGTCGAGGCTAATTCGTTCCTCTCTCTATCCCTTCCTCTCTATCTCTTCCTCTCTCTTTCTCTTTATCTATCGATCTATCTATTCCTACTATTCGTATCATCACATTCACGGTAAGCACGCACAATACTTGGCTATTTAATGCATTCGAACATTACCAACGAGTAAACGAGTACGATGACAATAAAAAAAGCAAAAAAAAAAAAATTGTATCCGAAGAGAAAACTCAATAGAATCGAACGAACAATTAAATGTGTGCGCAACTGCAGTCGGATTAGTAGTCGCTGGAAAATTCTTCTTTTTTTTTGGCTTTTTATTTTTTGCTTTTTTTTCCGAACCCCCCTTTTCTCCCACCCATTTTCCCTTGTTACCATCGATTTCAATCTGTCGCGAACATGCGTATAAAATGTTCGCGTTTCGTTCGATTTTTAAATTAGACGACGAATCGATGAAATGTTTTCGTTCAAAATATGATACTTTTTCTTTTTCGATTTTGCATTAGGGAAAAGTTGCTTATGTCGGATCATTTCTTTTTTCTTTTCTTTTTTTTTTTTTTTTCATCTGTACTTCATCTATACTTTTGTTGAATATTCAATGAGAACAAAATGTTTTGTAATAAGCTTAAAATTTATCTGAAAAGAAATGACGTTATAAATACATATGAAACGAAGCGCTAGTTTTACAAAATTCGATTATTAATAATTAATGAAAAATATTTTTTCGAAAATTATGTTACTTATCCTTATTGTTATACGGCAATAAATATAACGAAAGCTAATAGAAATTAAAAAATTTACTTCATATAAGCTTAAAATTTATTTAATATAGGCTAATTTATTTGATATAATGGCGGAAGCCAACTGAGTCCATGTTTTCTTATTTATTAATAAACGTAGTATTTAAAATATCAATAATCGAGGAAAAATCATTAATTATGAAAATGATCCAATTTTTGGCAACATCTCCCTCCTATATAATTGTAATTACTTTTTTTTTTTCTTTTGATATTACTTTTGTCGTAATTGTTTTTTCCTTTTTAATTCTCTCTTTTTTTTTTTTTTCATCATTTTCTTAGGTGAACGGACAAGATGTTTCTAACTCGAGTCACGAAGATGCTGTACGTTGCTTTCAATCGGCGCAAGAACCGATCATCGTCGAGGTCCTTCGAAGGCAGCCTTCCTCTCATCAGCAACAGATTGTTCACACGCCATCGAGAGAACACGAGAGATCGAGTCACGGAAAGAACGAAGGAACGATGAACGAGAAGGAAACGAGCGAGGACGAATTCGGAAAAGAAAATTCTTGTCCTTTGGTATCGACTGCTGTCCAAACTGATTGGGCTGGTTTGGTAGAGGAAGAAGAATTACTATCGGTACCGCTTGGTACCGAAGAACACACTAATGACAGTTTCGAGGATTTCCTTGCACACGACATAGATTTTGAGGTATTTTTATCGATAGTATTTTTCACAAATTGTTTTTCTTTCAATATATAAAATCGTTTATATACTAATCTATTTAATTTTGATAATAATATTTAATTCTTATACTATTTAATTTTTATAATTTATATCGATAATGAATAATCTCTAAAGTGATGAATTAAAAAATTGCACGCAAGGCGTCTACAAATCTTTTATTTTTTATTTACTAATTATTATTATTTACTTATTGTTTCTTTATTACTAAAATTATGAATTTTTAAATAAATAATATATAATTTTGAAATAGATTCCAACGTAGATTTTATCCCGGTCGTGTTTGTCAAATTATTCATTTTGTAGAAAACAGATAATATTTTATATTTCAAATTTATTTAATTACGATTACGAGAATATAATAAGAGTTGATTTTTTTACTTTTTAATTTTGTATTTATCTAAAATCTTTCTTTTTTAATCCATAGGAAGTGACGTTACGTAAAAGCGGAAGCGCAGAAAAGCTCGGTCTCACAGTCTGCTATAGTTCCGGTTCCGGTAGCGAGGACGCCGACACGGAGGTTTATATTTCAGAAATAGTTCCTGAAAGTTTAGCAGCCCGTGACGGCCGGTTACGGGAAGGTGACCAAATCTTGAGAGTAAGTACGATTTAACTTTAAGAATTTCACGAGTCTCTCCGTTTAAATAACTTTTTTACAGTAACTTTGAGTATTTTATTACTTTATCAAATAATAATATTTTTTTTCTATCGTATGTAATTACGAAAATAATCGATTGAAGATATTAAAAACGAGAGACACACCCTATATAAAATACCAACGTCGAACTCTAATTATTGATCCAAGTACTGTTCTTCTCCCTAATCCTTCCAAGCCGATTATCATTATTATTTGTTACAAATGAATCAAATAAAGTCATATCTAAGATTAAAGAACGATAGACATCTTCTTGGATATCTATATATTTTTTTTTCCTTTTTACTAATTTCCGTCAAATTATTGTGCTTCGATCGACATTAATTATGAATAAACTTTTATTTTCTCCGATCACACAGGTGAACGGAAAAGATGTAGCTAACAAGGAACAAACGGAAAATTTATTCGCCGAAACCAAGAACGCTGTGACTATACTAGTCAGTCGATGTCTTTATCAGGTTCGTTTTGATACAATAAAATATTTTTTACGCGATTACAAAAATATCATATAATTTTGATTCAATTTACATTTATAATTAGCTAATTAGCGTTGGTTCATCTTGATGTATTTGACTAAAATAATAATTATCTCACAGGATGATGAATACGACGATAGGCGTATTTATCAACAGGTATGTAATAAAGATTTAGAGAGATTTTCTATATTTTTATTAATGATTTTTAAATATAAATAAAACACGTTGTTTCTTCAGGGCTCACCACCATTGTCCCCGGAAAATTTGCCAGCCTATCAGAACAGCATGATCGAGCAACTTATACGACAACAGCAACATCAGCAACAACAAACGGAAGAACATACCAAAGAAACGGAAGGAAACTTTTCGACGTTGAAAGCTCCACCTCCTATTCCATCTCATATGCAACAACAGCAGCAACAACAGCAACCACAATCGCCGCAGCAACATCAACAACAGCAACAACAACAACAACAACAACATCAATTACAGACTCCGCAACAACAGCAAACTCCTTCGATATTTTCAACGACCCCGTCCTCCACGTGTTCTTCGCAAAACTCACAAAAATCAGGTAAGAACGCGACGTCCCCGGCTCACCACACGGAAGACAGAAAGCAATGGATGCAGGACGCGTTAAAGGATTGTTCAAAGAAGATCGAGAACCTGTCGTTGCGAGGTCAGCAAGTGGTACCTTCTCAAACGACGATAAAACTCGTCGAAGCGTATTCAAGTCACGTCTGGAGCGAAACCGAACATATTTATGAAACGATACCCGAATCCGATAGCGAACCTATCTATTCTTCGCCTTACGAACATCAACATTGGACAACGCAGCAATTACAGATGAATCATGGATCAAATTCGCAGCAGGTACAAAATCATGGGAATCAAACGAAGCTTTGGCATTCCTCCTCGAAAAGTAACAGTTCTGGAGAAGAAAAAGATAGTTCGAGTGCTTATAATACTGGAGAATCGTGTCATAGTAATCCATTAACGTTGGAACTTCATCAGGGTGAGAGAGATCATCACAAGAGCACTCTTGTTCTTTGCCCACCGAAAAGTACGAGTAGCCAACATTTGCAACAACAGCAACAGCAACAACAACAGCAGCAACAGCAACAGCAACAACAACAACAGCAACAGAAAATGGGTTGTAATTGTCCTATGCCGATTATGTCGATGACGGCTGGTAAACAAGGTGGTGGTAGGAGTCAAACTACGAGAAAGAGTTCTTCTCATCATAAGGATCGAACCGATTCCAGTGGGAGTACATTACCTGCGGACACTATGTATACGAACGTAGCTAATCTTCAACAAACGATGCTCTTGCAACAACAACTCTTCAAACAAGCTCTAAATCGAAAAAATCTCACAGCGAAGGAAACCGGTGGTGCTAGGAAGTCGAAGTCTCATGGTAACTTTCAAGCACCGAATCTCACGCAATATCAGTTCGTCGGTAGCCAACAAGTTTGTTCCTCGGCCGCTTGGATGCCACCGGAGGAAAAATGCGAGGTACAGATGGAGTGGAAAGTTAAACGAAGAGCCGACGGTACTAGGTACATTGCTAGACGACCCGTTAGAAATCGGCTTCTCAGGAATAGGGCTCTTAAAATATCGGAGGAACGTGCTGGACATACGACGGAGGACGAAACTATGTCCGAGATGAAGGTAATGAAAAGATATATATATATATATTATAATTGTAATTATAATATGTATATAATTATATTTAATAATGTTTAATATATATTATATTTTATTATTATATTTATATATTATTTGATAATATATTTAATAATAATATATGTAATGAAATTATATATGTATAAAATATAATTATATATTTGTATAAATGTATTACATATTTAATTATAATATATTAAATTATAATTATATATATATATATATATATAAAATTATAATTTCAATTATAATTATAATTATAATGTTATATATGTATATACCATCTTCCCGTCTCTTATGTTATATCCTATTGAATTTTTTCTATTCTAGGTCGGCAGATATTGGACGAAAGAGGAACGCAAAAGACAATTGGAAAGAGCGCGAGAACGTAAGCAACGACAGCAAGAATTGATGCTGCAACAACAACAACAACAACAACAACTGCAGTTGCAACATAATAACGATCTTTTGATATGCGAATATAACGAGGATAAAATAACTAAGAAACCATTGAATATCGTAGAATTGAGTCACAAAAAGATGGCACGTAAGAAGACCACATTAGATGACTTTACTACTGTACAGGAAATGTTGGTTCATGGAAACAGAGTCGGTGCAAGTGGGCCTGGTACCGGTGGAAAATTAATGGGATTATTATCAGTTACCACTGTGTAATTGCTTCTTCTTTTTACAAACTAGATTGTTCGCATGAATTGTGCAATAAACCTATGTGCGCGCATAAGATGTATATCTCGAAGACAATTTTCTATGGATATAGAAAATCAAACTAATTTATTAGAAGGACGTATTGACGACGGTATCTTATGTTTTATCATCTTCTTTCTTACCTTTGTCTTTTAATTTTAATTTGTAAAAGATAAATTGAAATTTTGCAGATCTATATAATGCGATCCAAAAGTCTGTAATATATGTTTTAGTATATGTATAATTTGAAAAAAAAATTCTGAACACATAAGTTCTAATATATACCTCTTATTAAATTAATTATTTTTTAATTTTCGATATTATAATCTATCATGATTAATGATTTTCTTTGAAATTACACGCCTAATGTCGTTAAGATATGATCGATAATGTCTCTTTGTACGATAAAGATTATAATAAAGTGTGATCGATGTTCGTAGATGAAAAAGCGTTAAAGTGTGATAACTAACGAGGAAGTAAGAAAAAGAAAGAGCATAGGAATCGTACCAAAATGATGAATAGAGATTAAAAAAAAAGGTAAAAAAAAAAAAAAGAAAAAAAAAAGAAAAAAAAAATAAAAGAATGAAAGAATTCGTAATTGTCACTGGAAGTGTACTTTGCGAAGTTTTGCTTAATGATTTACTCTCGTGAATCTGTACATATAAATTAGTTGTACGTTGATATTTGTAGATCGATTTTTCACAACTTAAGGGAAAAATTTTAAATATAGGCCTGTAGATATGTATTATACACGTAAAATGTATGCCGATACGATGCTGGTGGCTTGGTTCTTCTAAAAACAAATTCCAAGTGGTAATTTGTTATTTTGTTTTTTTGTTGAGTCAACAAGCCGTTGTATATTCGCTCGACGTTGTGCATTGTTATAATCGGAGATTATATATAATATAATATATTATCGGATGTTAACAATTTCTCCGCTTATCCGTGGAATCTCAAGGAAATTTATATTTCTGGAGCCTCGTAAGAAATAATTCTTCGCAATGACGTGTACAATCTCTAATTTTTTATACGTGTGTACATTAATGCACATAATGTACATTGCTCTATGAATTATCCTCCGTTTAAGATTATTTTCGACTGATACGTACGTATGTATCTATATATGTATGTACTTACGTATGTTACGTGCTGTGCAAAGTAGCGGTAAACGACAAATCACTTTTAATCGTTCTAAGCGCATACATTTATTTCCTCGCGGATACATGTATGTACGTATAAGATTGATAAGGATTATGTGTAACTAACTTGGAACCGTATCAGACGCGATCTATCACAGTAGGCATGACATGTCTGTAATCTAGATTAAATATTCTTGTCAAAAGCGTATTCAAACTCCGAAAGAATTATCAAATAAGCTGTGTTTTGTATGTAGATGCGCCGTAATAATTCTAAATATGTGTAATATAAATAACGCTCGAATAAAATATAAGATATTGATATACGGATTGCAAACACACACGCAACAGAGTCATTTTTCATTTTTTCCAGTAGAAAAATCTTTTCCTCCTATTGATTATTTATTGTATCCCATAAACTTAATTCCCTAACTAATATCCCGCAATTTTCACTTTTTATGTTTTTCTTCAATTTAATTTAATTTAATATATTATTACATCAGGAACTCGAAATATTCGCGCGTCGACGGCGATGCATCATTTTCTAAATGAGATACAACAACAAAATATATAATTTTATATATATATATATATATATATATATATATCATAAATTATGCATAAAATTTCGTATTAATTATTTATTACATATAAGTATTTTTATACAATATGAGAAGTCTTCTTAGGTGGACTAACAGAACTGGCAATATTTAATATTTTCGTTATTATGTTTAGAAACATTCGTGTTGCATTCAGAACATCACAATTACATATTTTTATAGAAAAACTTTAATACAAAGAGATATCGTTTTTTTTTCTTTTCTTCTTTTTTTCTTCTTTTTTTTTTTTTTTTTTTGAACGGCGACAAACATAGGACAAGCATATTTAACGAGAATTCTTTTTAAATAGATTAAGAAAATAAATAAACTTTATTACAATAATTATCCTTAATAGCCAATAAGCAAGAACAAGCATATTTATAGAGCCAAAATTAAATAGTAATGACTTTTTAAACTTTTTTTACACACAAGTCTATTTTTTTCTTTTGTAAGCGATAAATATTTTTAAAAGACAAAGGAAATGCATATTTCCCTTGTATTTGGACGATTTAAACGACGCGGAAGCTTAATTAAATATTTGTTTAATTAGCACTGATCTATGTCCTCCGATACTAAGTACGTACTATTGATATATCGATAACTGGATTATATCTGAAAAACAATTTATTTGACTGTAACAAATACTATATTAAGCCATATTGAATCGGGCTTATTCGTTTAATAATAATAATAATAATAATAATAATAATAATAATAATAATAATAATAATAATAATAGTAGTAGTAGTAATAGTAATAGTAATAATAATAATAATAATAATAATAATAATAATATGTATGTATACACACACACACACACATATATATATATATAAATATATATGTTGGTGCTTTATAATTTTAAATTAAATATCATTGCCTACGATCCCTCTTAAATTGATTAAAACGTTTTCGAAAGAAAGATGGTAAAAAAAATTAGATCAACTTCCGTTAAAGTATTCTTATAAAAGGGTAAGGGTTCATTGAATAACAAACTGTACATGAAGTTTCTGCGTCAAAAACATTATTTCTGTCTTGGGAATAATTTCTTTATTTCATGCTATTCAAATTAGAATAAGAGAAAGTGGATTAATTTATAATACCCATTATAAATAAGCTTGCAAATCCCATAATATGGTGCACCTGCAATATCGCAAGTATGAAACATAAGGCATACTACTCTCATATTCATTTTATAATGCTATACTACAGTAATAACAAATAACTCACATCGTGAATATAAATTCCAATACCTGCTCAATAATGCATGATAGCATCATAGTACTCTACTATCGTAAATAGCCACTGGAATAGCAAAAAAATATACGTTTCTTTTTTTCTTACATTTAATAGTTTAGGTCAAAATAGAAAAAAAAAAAAGATCACTAACAGTTTTGACATCTGTATCCTGTGTTAAATCAAGATACGATTTCTATATCCCTTTTGTAACAACTGTATAAAACTCAATGTAATATTGTCATTGTAAAAAGTTTATACATTAGCATATAATATATAACAGTGGCTATTTTTATTAAAGTATTAATCATCGTTACAACTAGAAATTCATAATGGACTGAAAAATAAATCAGTGTGATATAGTGAATTCTAGTTGTACCTTTATGATGGATGTACAATATGGTACCGATAGTGAGCTTTCAAAACAAGATATGACAAACACAGTAAAATTGCTTGACTAGTGGAGCGCACGCTCCAAAATGTAATATGGAAGAAAAGTTATTTTTTCTATCAGCTCAAAATATCTTATTATACACAGTAATTCTTAGGCTGTCTTTCCTCTATAAGATAATGTACTATCTATTATGTAAGAGAATATTATTAGTGATGTTTACCCTATTTCTTTGTTCTTTTGGCAGATTGGGTGTTATTAAACTCATCATGCATAATTATTTTTTATTTTTTCTTGTGCTATATTCGTCAAGCCGTTTTACACACTTGGTTAATCACTTGAAGTTCTACTATCATCGTATATCTCGGTTTGTGTTTTGCATGATTATATTCTTTCCATTCGATTTTCTATCAACGTTTACTGATCATGAAACGTCATGACAAAATAAGGAAAGGGCGCATAATGATTCGATGGAATTCAGTATAATGTTTATATGTATCTCGAATTGTACGTTATGAACAAGTCTTATTTTTTCATATTCATCTCCCTCTCTCCTAGCCCTTCTAGGTTTTTTTTTTATCTTTCTTTTAATGGATTTCTAAAAAGTCACGCGGGTTGATATTTCCTTCTTTTTCTTTTCTTTTCTTTCCTGTTTCTTTTTTTCCTTTTTTTCCCCTTCGATTACTACGACAGACTGAGTGCTTAGAATCGCTGTTGCATATTATTGACTAATATTATATATTATTTTACATTTTCATCGATAATAACGTTTAAAGTTCAAAGATTTAAGGGCAAAATAATTTTTTCCCTGAACTATATATCCTTCCTTCTAGCTGGGATCCTCATTTTCTACACATATATCAAAGCGCTTATTTACATTATCGTAAACGACGTTATCTTGAATATATCCATTGCCACAGACACACTGGACACCGAATCCAATTCTTTTTTTTTTTTTGTTCTCTCTCCATTGCTCACCAGAAGATTTTAAAGAAATCTTAGGACAAAAGATCTGCAGAATAACGAGTAATTAATAAATTAATATTTTCTTAAACGTTTTGTCTATAAAATGATATGTTAAAATTGATTACCGTTCTCTTCGTTATGTCATACCTGACATTTGATTGCTCTCTTGTTGTTTATTATTCACGTAAGCATCTTGGAAAGGATTGATGTTGGCATTAGCACCAGCAGACGTAAAGGTATTTGCCATTGGTGTAAATGGTACGGCTGTTGGATTCAAGTTCGAGTTGAGCGTGTCTTCCTTGGCCATGTTGAGCGTCAATTCAAGCGTTGGACCACTACTGTTATTACTCAGAGTATCGAATTCTGACAGGTCTAACAGGTTGTTGGTCACGTTGTTTTGTTTGCTATAAAATCAGCCAAAGGAAACATACAAACTCTAAATAACAGCTAACTGCTAAGCACTACGATTTTTTAAAATATTATATCGTTACATCAGCGGAGTTTACAGTGACTACGATAATCATAGTGACTAATGTTAAGCCAACTGCAGCCATTTCTGTAAATATCTGTCGATTAATACTCTACCAATAATAGTAATAATAATTCTTGTTTCTCCTCAAAGTTGAAGCACGTAAAGTGTAAAGAAAAAAAGGAAAAAAAAAAAATGAAAGAAAGAACTGCTAAAATGCCATTTAAAAAACGTCGAAAAAAAAAGAAGTAACATAAACGAAAGATAAAAATCTTCTATAGAATAAAACGCACATATCGTGTGGACTATTTTGAAGTACTTTTACATATACCAATATAAAGCTAATAGGTTCGATATATTCACAAAAATATTATAGATCGAACTTAGAATTAAATTCGAATTGAACATTATCATCCAGCGCAAAATCATACTTATTGATTCAACAAGACATTGATTTAATAAGATATGAATAAAATTATTTTCAAACGAGTTTCCTAAGTTTTCGTTTTAATATTTTCAAAATCTAAGCGTGTACCTGTTGTTCGATTAAATCTATAATAAATTTTATACGTAAAATTCATTATAATCGATAACACAACTATCTTTGATTTTATTAGATAGCTTTTTGCAAGCTGTGTATAAAGTATATAATAAGAGATATCTCAACCGAAGATTATCACCATATAAATGTATAAAAGGGAGAAATAGTACATAGCAAAAGTAGGCAGCCAGTTGACAGGCGATGCCTGATATAATATTTAACGCAAACATGTAGGGTATGTGTGTTTAAAATTGCAAAAATTAAAATGACAAGCCAGATTTCGTAATCGATAATAAAAAATATAACATGCACATTGTTAACATTTACTGCGATATATCAATATAATAAGGAGGAAATGTTGTACACAGCAGGCTTTAATGGTAATTAAAGGAAAGAAAACGGAGCTTGGTAAAGATAACTTTTGATATATTATGTATATATATATATATATGTGTGTGTGTGTATACATATATATATATATATATATATATATATATATATATATATATATATATTGTATTACTTAAAGGATTAAAAATTCTTTAAAACAATGTTTCAAAATAAGAATCCGTGTATTCTAAATACAATGATAATAATGATCAATATATTTAACGATACGAAAGTTTTAAAATCAACTTTATTAGGTACTATTAATTCACCCGTAAAAAGAATAAGCGCGAGACGCGTATTTTGTTTCTCTCTTTTTATCCTTTTCCCCTATTTTTTTTTTTTCTTTTCTAACTAAAATCGATATAAGGATGAAACAAAGTCCATTATCTTAACCGAGCTCCTTTTATCAAATTACAAACAATATTTGAATGATTAATTAAGTTTATGCTATTCATCTTTCTTTACATTATGTACACTGATGTTATTGTTATTAATTTAGTTAACACTAGATCTTTTAGTTTTATTAGCCATTCCACAATTTTATGCTTCTTCGATATTACATTATGTTATATGTTCTTAACAGAGTGCTAAGTGGGATTAGTGTATACATTTGATAAACTTTCAAATACTTCTCATATGACTATCTGAAAATAGTAAACTTTTCAGCTGATGCATGGTTAAATATAAATTATAAAATATATATGCAACTATTAATATAATAGATAAATACAATATACAATCGTACCTTTTATATCATGCCATCATTTTGTTATCGTAGTATTTTGCAATAAATTATTATTTTATTAATATGATAATTAAGTAAATTAAAAATTACACTCGATGCATTTAACATCGTACTAATATTAAGCTTGTCAATCCTTGTTCTCTCTGGCCACTTTTGCAATGTACAGTAAATACGAATTATTAAATAGGAATATTCTGCATGAAACAATTATTCCGATATTAAAAAGAAGATCATTTAACAAGCGGATTTCTCCAAGTAAATCTTTAAAAAATACAATAGAATGTATCGTTACAGAAACTTTGCACCTATTTATATACATATATATATGTACATATATATATATATATATATATATATATCAGTATGTATATATATATGTGTATGTATGTGTAACATATAACAAGTAAATCGTTCGGATTATTTATCAAAATCATTCTTGTCTTAATAAAGCGACGTGATTATATAAGTTACGCTCGAGGCAACCTTTTTTTTCATTAAATACGAAGAACGACACGTTTATCATTGATCTTCTCTAAACCAGTATAAAAAAATTAATGATCGTTTGCTATTATACAAATTAAAATAATGTGCACAAGCATATCTGTATGAAGTTATTCTCTCTCTCTCTCTCTCTCTCTCTCTCTCTCTCTCTCTCTCTCTCTCTCTCTCTCTCTCTCTCTCTCTCTCTCTCTCTCTCTCTCTCTCTCTCTCTGTCGCTCTCTCGTTCTCTTTTTTTTTTAATTTCTCTTCTTTAGATTTATTTTATATCATTTTTATTATATATCGTTAAGCAAGACTTGCTCATAAATCACTCTCGTCGTATAGGCTTCGTTTGTGTTAAACTAAACTTTTTTGTAATTTTATGCTGATATTGATATTATGTCGAAACATGATACAATTATAAATAACATTGTTCTCACTTATTTTTGAATATAGAATCACATAAGACATTCAATAACTTACAAGAAATAACATGACTTTTATATAATTTAAATAAATAATTTTCGTATATACGAACAAATAATACGTCAGACGAAAAGACTTTTCTATAATTTAGCTAAAATGGTACAAAAGAAAAAAGAAAAAAGAAGAAGAAGAAAAGAAAAGAAATTCACGCAATAAGAATGGAAAAGGTTGGTCGAGGGAGGGAAAAAAAAGAAAGAAGAAAAAAAAAAACCCTGATAATTTGCTTCCGTTGTCGAAACTTTCATAGCATTTGCATACGCCCTATTGAAAAAAATAAATAAAAAATAAAAAAATAAAATAAAGAATCCCTAATCTAGTTTCATCCTTTTTTGTTTTTCTTTCTTGTAAAAATGCATTTACGTAAAAGTTTCGAACGACTCGTGTTATCATTATAATATATTATAATTCTCGCCAAGTACCATGTGACTGTGATGTTATTTTATAATGACGGTCGGAAATGTAAAATAAATAATAGCGACAAGATTACACGATTAATAGTTAATTTACAATAAGTAGTGATTAATTTTTAGCGGTATTACCTATTTTTCAATTATTATTTTATTTTACTTTAATTTTTTTTTTTTTTTTTTTTTTAATGCAATGTGTCTGCTGCTTCTTGAGGTTCTATACAAATGATACTTTTATGCATTAAATACACATAATACGAGTCAGATTTCCAAGCTTACCCCAATTATGCCATGGTATATATATGTAATGTATGTATGTTTGTATGTATTTATGTATGTACGTACGTATGTATGTATGTATGTATGTATCGGTATAGGTAACTTGCTTTCGTTTTTAGAGCACGCATTAATACATACGTGCATCTATATCCGTTCATATTATATTAAATATTCAGTCGACATGTTTTAAAGTTACATACGTATTGGCTAGTATTGTGCAATCGTATCTTTTTTCAGTAAAAAAATCAGTAGGGTGAAATATGAAAAGCGATCACTATGTGAATAGTTGTGTTATGCCGCAGCAATAATACGAGCGATTGTGTTTAAATGTGTTAGATGTTCTCTTTTATTTTGTTTCACGTCTTCCTCTTCTTCCTTTTCTATTTTTTCTTTCTTTTTTTTTTTTTTTCATCGAAGTTAAACGAATGTATTGCGCGATGAACAAAACTCTAACATATTGTTCAATATCCTTCATTTAGGAAAGCAAACGAGCAAAAAGTTGGCTTATGAAATCCTCCAAGTCCTTATCGGTATTGTTTTATTATTTTTCATTTTATTCGTTCTTGTTAGCGGATGTATATATCATTTTTTTTTTTTTTTAAAGACGTAATGTAAACGTAACGTAAGGACGTTACACGCTCGAAGAAAATTTCTTTTTATATTATTCTGCCATAAAAGCCTTACATTGGTATCAACGTAATATTTTATTGTCTCTTGAACTACGAGAAGAAATCATAGAAGATTACAATTCTTTTAAAATGTGCCTTTCGATATAACTCTTAATTTCTTTGTTTTTTTTTCTTTTTTTTTCTTTTTCTTTTTTTTTTTTTTTTAAGCATTCGTGATCATCGTCGCTGGTAAAACTCATTCATATTTTTTTTCGTGTTAATTAATTATAGCGATATTTAACGGTACATAATATATATATATATATACATATACATATATATAAATATATATATATATACATATATATATTTTTATTGTTGTTGTTGTTGTTGTAAGTTGTAGTTGTTTCTGTAGTAGTTGGTAGTAATAGTTGTTGTTGTAGTTGTTGTGTAGGTATAATAAATTCCACATGTTCTATTTGTAATTTGTATACTTACACGGTGGCATTATCCAGTGTGATCGATTGACTGTTGATATCGTTCCCGTGATTCGTGTGATGACCATTTAATCCTCCCTCGACGTTACCCTGATTATTATCCAATACTATTTTATTTTCATTAATGCCGTTACTGTGCGTGCCATTATGCACGATAGCTGGCGCGGTAACGTTTTCTACGTGATGAGCTCGCTGCTCGCTGCTTAAAAATTGCTGAGTAGCTTCAGATATTAAACTCGCTGTCATAACGTCTTCGTTTTTACTACCGGGAGCTGATTTATTTTCATCGCTAGGACTGTCTTCTTTTAATTTATCACCGTCTCCGCCCTCCCCCTATTATTGAAAGATGTACCGCGATCAATTTCTCTCTTGCTAGATTGTAAGATCGTAATAAAATATTGTCGTTAAAAAAAAAAAAAAAAGAAAAAAAAAGAAAAGAAAGAAAGAAAAAAAAAACAGGACAAAAGATATAAAAAGTTCATTGGTTGTGTCTTTTACCTTCGTCGGTGTATTGGACTGATTTTTTCCACGTGTTCGAAGCATAATCGCCTCGACGCGTTTACGTCGAGCAAGTCTCTCTTCCTCTTCCTTTTTCAAACGTTCGGCCATTTCTATTCGTTGTCTGAAAGCAAAACGTAACGTTAATTTACTTAAATCGATGGGAATCGATTTTAAAGTTGATCGCGATTAATTTAGAAACTTTCTTTCGAAACATATAATATTCGCGATAAAGTCTTATTGAAAATTAAATCGATTTTAATAAATTGATATAATTGAAAAATTTAGTTCGAATTGAGATTAGATGAAGAACCTGATCAGCTTATTCGTCTTTAGAACACGATTTTCATTTTTCTACTTTAACGTTTCAAAAAAAATTAATTTATTCGATATTAATATTCCATCGAATTTTGAACCTTTCTACTTCTTCTCTCGCTTTCTTCTCAGCCTCTTCCTTCTCTTGCTTCTGACGAGCCTCTTCCTCTCGTCTTCTTCGATCTTCCTCCTCCCGACGTTTTGCTTCTTCGATCGCTAATTTTAATCTTTGTTCTTCAGCCTGTCGTGCTTCGTTCGCCAGACGTAAAGTTTCCTCTTCCAAGCGTCGTTGCTCCTCCTCTTCGGCACGTAATTTTTCAGCTTCCAAACGAGCTTCCTCTTCCTAAAATCGACAAAGAAAAAAAAATATCAAAAATTCAAAAAAAAAGAAAAAAAATATTCAAAAAAAAAAAAAAAGAGAGAGAGAAGAAAAATAATTGTCACTAATCAAGGGGACACGGTCAAGGACGCGTTGTTTATAGACGTTTTACAAGATATTAATGTTATAGATTTTACAAGATACAAAAAAAAAACTTTTACAAGATATCACGTACCAATCGTAAACGCTCAAGCTCCGCTTCCCTTTCCGCTTGTTCTCGAGCTAATCTTCTGCGTTCCGCCAAGGCAGCTTTGGCTTCCTCTTCCGTCGTGATTCTAATTTTTGCGATCATCGAAGCTAAAACGAGATATAGATAGATAGAGCAAGCACGAAAATTTGATTAATCTCTTCTAATCGATAACGTACATTAACGTACGAGTTTTAACGATCGGAAACGGAAACGTTTAAACCTACCAGACATGTCGATCTGTTCCTCGTTATCGACTTCGCTTTCACCTTCCTGTTCCATCGTCAATTTCTTTTCTATCTTCTCTACTTTATTATTATCATCTTTTTTCAACGTGGATTCTTGAGAGGACAACGTTTCTTGCATGAAATTGCTATCATCCTTGGCTTGTTTGATAGCGGCTACTGGTACCGGTTGTTCGACTATCGGACCTTCATTCTTAACTTCATTTTTAATTTCGTTTTTAATCTCGTTTTTGTCTTCGTTATCAACTAATTCTGTCTCTACTACGTCCTGAAATAAAAACACAAAGTATAAGCTTAACATATAAAATAAATAAATAAATAAATAAATAAATAAATAAAATTAAATAAAATATAAGATTAATATATGTAACAAGAGAGAGACGACACGCACAGTAAGAATTCGTCGTAGGAATTTTTAAAAAGTTCGACCTTGAGAGATCCGTAAAAAATTTTGTCTTTTTTACCTGTGCTTTCTCTGAACCATGATCCTTCTTTTCCTCGTTCCTTTCTTCCGATTTACCATTTTTAATGTCATTTTCATGTCCAATTATTTCAGTGGCTTCGCGAATGAGCGGCGAATGCTCGACACCTGGACTCTGCAAAGGCGTCGCCTTTGGTGTTATCCGTGGCGATGCCTTTGCATTCTTTACTAATTTTTCCGTCGGTTTCTTTATCTCGCTTGCTTTAGGCGTAGAAGGTTTCTTTGGAGTACTATGGACCTTTGGCAGTGGTGGCTTTGAATCCTTTGTTAATTTTGCGTCACCTGAGAGATCTAAGAAGAGAATTGCGATATTAATATTTTATTTTATTTTTTATTTTTTATTTTTTTTTTTTTAAGAACACCAAAAAGAAAGAGAGAGTATCGTACAGGGAACATAGTATTTACATGTGCAATCTGAAAAAAAATTTTTTTAAACAAATACGAAGCGAATTTGAACGAAAAGTACATATAAAAAAATAATAAAATGTAAGAAAAAGCAAATAAAAAAAGAGGGAGAGGAAGGGAGAGAGAGAGAGAGAGAGAGAGAGAGAAAGAGAGAAAGAAGGAGAGAGAGAGAGAGAGAAAGATGAAAAGAACAAGGGAAAAAAGACTTAAAAGATAAAACAAGAAAGAAAGAAAAAAAATTTCGAACGAAACGCTTGACGTGTCATCAGAGTGCGATCGGCGATGTACATACATACGCACGTACTTGAATTCAATGATTCCCTATTTATTCAGACTATCGAACTTTCAGTTTCTGTGTGTGTATGCGTGTATATGTGAATAAGAATGTTCGCTAAAAGAGCTTTTCATTCTCTGTGTCGTCTCGCTCGCATAGAAATTCTATAAGTAAAAAGTGTTTCCAATTTCCTCCCAAAAAAAAGAGAGAGAACAGAAAAAAAGAGGGAGAGAGAGAGAGAGAGAGAGAGAGAAAGAAAAACAGGGGAAAAAAAAGGAAGAAAAAAGCTTCCTATATCTCTTTTGATACTCCTTTTTTTCTTCTTTTTTTATTTCGAAAGTAAATTCCGATTTTCTACTTTCGACGATGTTTTCTCCGCCACCTTTTTCTTTCATTTTATTTTACTTTTATTTTTATTTGTACTTTCTCGTTCGAAGAGACATTCGTTTATTTGGTTAAGGGCGAGCGAGAAGACTCGGTTAAAGAAAAAATAAGTTAAAAATTTGTGCTCACTGTGTCGCTCTGTGACCGAAACGCCGGTACCGGCGATAGAAGCAGGTCGCGGTCGACGCGGAGCAGCCGTACGAGGACGCAGATTGACGTTACTGCTACCCACGCTGCTGGCACTTTGCTGGCTCATGGAGCTGTGCGGTCGTGATGGGCTGTTCGGTGTCACCTCCCCGCTGCGGATACCTACGCGTACCCACCCAACATCAACATCTCTGACTAACGTATCATTACGCGATAAAGATCTTCGATTTGTGTATAGTGAGGATCAGAAAAGTGATCGTATTTTCTTCTATTATTATCGTTTCTGTTGTTGTTACATAATAACAGTTTGTTATAATAATAATAATTATTTATAATAATAATAGTAATATTATTATTATTATTATTATTATTATTATTATTATTATTATTATTATATAAAATATATATTTTGAATCAAACAAATTGTTAAACGAAATTAGAGAGATAAAATATTTAATGATAATCTTTAAAAAGAACACATCAAGAATATTTTACTTTAACGCTATGTGAATTATTTCGACGAATGATTAAAAGAAGAATTTATTTATAAGACAATTTTGTTTTATCACCAAATTTATGTTTTGTATCATAATTCGTTTTATCGCGAAAATCGATTGGATGGATTTAACATTCATTCAGATTGCATTTAACTTGCAAAGTTTTTACGAGTTTTGAAAGAGTTAGAAAGATCTTTCGAACGTACGATCGGCCAAGACTGTAAATTTGTTTATTTAACAAATAAGTAAATTGTTTCTTTGTGAAAATCAAATGATCACTTTTCTTTGTAAAATCAGATATATACATTTATCATCTCACAAATCAGTACTTTATTCGAGTTTTTATCCTTGCGGTTTTTAACTTTCTATCTCCAAAAAAAAAAAAAAAGTAAGAAAAAAAAACAGGCCACCATCGATCTTTTTAAATATTTGCTTTTCAATCTATCAAAAAATTTTCTTGCTAGAAATATCGTGAGAAGACAAATTCTTTTTTTTTTTTAAGGATACTATGGCCTGGTTTGTAGAGTATGACGTGGTTTAAACCACAAACGATCGTTTAATAAAAGTGAGTTAAACGATCTGAAAAGTTTCCTTTTTTTTTTTCTTTTACAAACGAGACGATCGCTTTTATTTTTATTTCATTATCCTTTTCTTTTTTTCTTGTACACTCTTCACATTGTATACGTCGACTATCGCTTTTTTTTTTCATAAGCACGAGGAATAAAGATTGAAAATAAGAAACGTAAGGAGAAAATTTTTAAGTGCCAAGCCCCGTCACCAAAATCTAAGCAGATGTGTGCTTAGGAGAAGAATAAAAAAAAAAATTCAATCGAACTGACAAAGAAATATATTCGAAAATTATTCGTGTTACTTACAAACTTTTGTATCGTTGTTATTTATCGTTCCTCGATTTTATGTCTGTTTAATTTGAATCGATTATTAGCAAAATAAGCTCTAATATTCGATTACATTATTTTCTTACGATTTATCGCAAAAATCAAGTGAACGTATAATGATATAAGGGAAACGAATTAAAAAAAAAAAAAAATGAATTAGAAAAATTAAAAAGCAAATAACGTAAAAGATAATCAAATAAAAAGAATAACGTCGGATATTGCACACTAAATACAAATAAATATATATATATACATATATAAATACATACATACATACATACATACATACATATATACATATATATATATATATATATACACATGTATAAGTTAGCGTTAAACTTTCTAAGAAATGACGTACGTGTCAAGGCCAATAGATATAAAACGAAGAATGTTTAATATAAATTTATGTTAGTGTCACTTTCAATCATTTTAAATCTATCAGAAATGTTTAGACTCGACAATAGTATGAATTGGTGCGATACGCTAGAATTCTTCTCCTAACGATTACAAATTTGATATACTTTATTGTCGTCACCTAAGGAATGCAATAATGTGGTCGATGACACGACGTCATGACATATCATGCCATTTGAAAGGGAGTAAACATTTGAAATAAAGGATTTGGCCACGAAGTGGAGGTGTCAGCACTTACCCCAGAACCGTATCAAGAGTTGATCGATTATTTTCTAACACACACATACATACATATATATGTGTGCGCGTGTATGTGTGTGTGTGTGTATATATATATATATATGTATATATTACCTCGCAGAGTAAAACATTCTGAGATAGAAATAGATAGAAAGAAGAGACAGAGCTTAGATAGATTTAGTATTTGAAATATAAAAGATGTTTTTAGCTTACCAAATGTGAATTAGAGCGTACCTTCACCACGTTGATATTGAAAAAGCTGACGAGAGAACTTTGGTGTCTTGATAGGAGCGCTATGTCAATCAATATTCGAACAAATGTTGCAAGCATCGTGTTATTGCGTGCTTCTCTTTTTTTTTTTTACATTAACTAGATACATTTAATCAATGACAAAAAAAGAAGGGAAATTTACGTAGCAATGAAATAAAGACGTCTATTAGAGCGTGTCAAAGTTAAGATCATTAGATAAATAGATAGACAGAGATAGATAGACAGAGAAAGAGAGTGAAAGAGAAAGAAAGAGAGAGAGAGCAAGAAATAGCATAATAGAGGAGAATGCAGGGCAATCGTTCGATCATTGTTTATTGATTTACAACGGCTCCATGTTTCGTACATGCAAGCGCGCACTCAACTCCCGATCATGAAATTTTCTATAAGAGGAAAAAGGAAGAAAGAAATAAAAGAGAGAGAGAGAGAGAGAGAGAAAGAGAGAAATAAAATAAAACGAGAAAAAGAAAAGGAAGAAAAAGAAGCAATAAAATATATCATAAAGAGAGAGATAGAGAGATAGAGAGAAAGAAATATCTTCTCGCTTAAAAAATGTCGTCGATCGAATTGTAAATATCAAATAATTGTAAATCGAGATAGAATTCGGGAGTTGAGCGCACGAGGACGTGATTACCTTGCTGCTGTTGATTGTGAAGCTCACGAGCCTTTCGACGCAATCTTTCAGCCCTGGTAGGTCTCGGCATCGGAACTGCACCCGGCAATGTACCCATGCTACGAGAATTATCCGAGCGCTTAAGGCTCTTGCTTCCTGAGGCAGCAGCCAAGTGCGACATGCTGCGACTCATGCTAGAACCACTGAGAGGCTGACTTTGCTGTTCCGTCAATGTACTAAGCTCTGTCGGACGTTTCCTAGGCTGAGATAGCTGGTCCAGTCTCGACATCGAGTAAGTCCTACCTGGGGAACGTGCGAAGGCCTTGGCCGAGGAGCTACGTCCGGACGTCGGTGGTCCATCACGGGGTGATGGTATCGTCGGCATCAGGTCTGTACGTCTCCTATTCACTCGAAGATAGACCGAACTGGGTGTTCCTGGTGTTCCGTCGCTATCCTCACCTAAAAACACGGTACAACTAATTTCATTTGAAATTAACATATCAAATCAAATCCGGCAATCGTCGCATCGCCGTACGATATAAAATAAAATTCTCAGAAAAAGAAAGAGAGAAAGAGAGAGAGAGAGGGGGGGGGGAGAAAGAGAGAGAGAGAGAGAGAGAGAGAGAGAGAGAGAAAGAGAATTATCGATTGACGATTCTCTTTCTTCAAGGTTTGTTGTAACGACGACAACATGCCCTTGGACACGATGGTATACCAACTTATTTTTTAAATTCCTTCCTTTCCTTTTCCTTTTTTTTTCGTTCCGTTGTTCGTGCGATACACGAAGGTAATATACAAAAAATATATATATATGTATATGTATATAAAGAAAAATTAACAGAAGAAAATTATACAGAAACACAACACAGTGCTCTTTGCACTCACACAGAAATACAATTTCTTATCATGCCACGATTCTTCGGCCTTTTTCTCTCTCCAACGCTCGCGCGATATCCTCCTTGCGACAGGCAATATAAGCGACTACTACGTGTTGTGTTCACACACGTACGAAAGAAAGTCTCCGTCGTCGTCGTCGTCGTCGTCGTCGTCGTCGTCATCGTCGTCGTTGTAGTCGTCGCCACATAGTCTCATCGTATCGTAGTCGTCGTCGTAGTCGTTGGCTAGTGCGCGGTGTATACATCCCACACATTAATCGATACTTCGCTAGCGCGACTCTCCGTCCAAGCGATTTTATTATTCTAACGTCAGCCGTTGTCCGTGGTGCAATCGAAAGCCATGCGTGCAAGGCAAAGAGAGGAAAGCAGCAAGCAATACCAAAGCGAGCGAGCGATCAATCCCACCGACGACGGAATTTGCTATACCAAGCGTGGTTAGCAACATGGAGACGATTTCTAAACGAATATATTTAATCTAACTACTTTGCTCATAGTGACAAATCAAAAGTTTCCTAAAAATATAAAGAGAAGAAAAACAAATATATATGTATTGCGATCGTTGTTGTCGTTGTTGTTGTCGCTGTTGATGTGATTTAATGTGCGAATGAAAAAATGAAGGGAGGAACTGATGATTCAAAGATTAATACGATACGCTACTCCTAATACATTTTCTTCGGACTTTTATATTTTCTACTCGACACCTATATCTACATCTTCTTCATCGAACAGTATCACTATCGTTTGTGAGTATTCGATGGTTTTTTTTTCTCTTTTTGTATATGTGTACGTACACAGATGTAAAATTCTATGATAGTACATTGATTGAAAAGAGTGTGCATTCCTTGTATAAATAATAGAAAGAAATAAATAAATAAAACGCAATAGTGTTATACATTGATTGTGTGCATACATGTGTGTCTGTGTGTGCGTGTATGTATGCATGTATGTTTGCAGGTAATAATAAAACGAACATGCTGGAGTGTACGTACATATTTGTACGAACAATAACTGCGGGAGACAATCGAACGAGCCAGTGTTAATAAGTGAGCAGACAATGATCGACAAATCAATTAGAGACACAACAGAAAGAGATAGAAATAAAGATAGATAGATAGATAGATAGATAGATAGATAGATAGATAGATAGATAGAAAAAGATAGAGAGATAGAGAGCGTGAAAGAAAGAGAAAGAGCGTATTCCCGTGTCGCAGACTTCCGGCTTCGGGACTCACCACTGACAGCCCGCTGAATCATTGGACGCCTAGTATCGTTATCAGACTTATCATCGATGGCAAAGATGTCTGTAGTAGGAGGCAGAGAGAGGCTGGCTCTCTTATGTTTGCCAGGGGTTAAGGGAGGATCGGGGCTAGAATTCCAATTGAACACCTCGTACATGGACGAGGACATTCTCATATCTGCAAACAAACCATCCAACTCTGGAACATTAGCTATACTTCGAACGACTCTCGCAAAGAATGGTAATAGTAGTAGTAGTAATAGTAGTAGTAGTAGTAGTAAGTAGTAGTAGTAGTAGTAATAGCAGCAGCAGTAGTAGTAGTAGTAGTAGTAGTAGTAGTAGTAGTAGTAGTAGTAGTAGTAGTTGTAGAGTAGGAGTAATAGTAATAGTGTAATAGTAATAGCAATATAGCAATAGTTGTGGTAGTAGCGAGAAAAGTAAAATATTTACTTATAGTGACATTTGTTGACAACATAATAGCTTCGATTAGATACAGTGCGATTTGAATATTATAGATATATCTATCTATATATTAAATTTTCTATATAAAAGCAACGTATTACATTTAATACATCGGTGTCAGATCGTAAGAACCATCACCAATAAAGACGATAAGTGTATAGATACCGCAGTTAGCAAAGGAGATAGATTGCTAAAGCTTCTGCTATCGTAAATTATACTCTTTCTGTCCGTTAAAGTCTCGTCGACGGTTATCCGTTAACATAAATCTCTTTAAAATGCTACAACGTCCCTCGCTGCGAAAACGTTTACGGAACAATTACAAAGTCAGACCCGTCCCGCGTTACGACGCTTATATACGTCTAAACTAAACTTCGAGCTAGGAATCTCTTAGCTTAGGCGTGTAGAACAAACAAATTTTGTGGAAACTAAACGTTATAAAGTGATTATAATAACTAACTGAGTCAAATTATAAGCAATTTTAACTCGTTGAATGAGAAATAAATAATATGTTTATTATTATTTGTTTATGTTGATTCGTTTGTTTTTTACGAATATCATCTTCTTCTCGCCAGTTTATTCATTCATTTTATATATATATATTTTTTTTTTTTATTGAAATAATATAATGCGAAACAACGTAAAGAAGAATTTAGCTGACGTAACGAATATAATACGGCAGAGTTGTGTTAAAGAAAAAAATGCAATTGCACTGCTGCTCGCAGGTGCATCCGTGCATTTGCAGGGAAAATAAAGATCGTAACAAGTTAGTTTTCTCTTGGTAAACCGTGCACCATACTTTTTTTTTCTTCCTTCCTTCCTTCCTTCCTTCCTTCCTTCCTTCCTTCTTTCCACTTTTGCTTAGAAAAGTGTTATAGTCTGGCCCAGTTATTTGAATCGCCCAGCGCTTTTTTATAGCGAAAAAAATCTCAAGATATCTACTTTAAATTCATAGCTACGATTTTTTCACTATATCCGTGATTATCTATTAAACGTAAAAAGACTAATTACGAGTATACGTGTATATAAAACGTAAAAATGAATATCGTAAAAACGTCTACAGTTATATACGTATGTTTGTATGTATATATGTATGTATCTATACATATTACATGTATTATATGTATATCGTGAATTCGTGTAAGTAGAATAGCGAAATATCTAATAACGAATTTTTCTTCATGCTTCATCCTATTATTTTCTAATCTTTGACCCCGTCGTTCGATGAATACGATACTTGTACGAAGGAAAGGAACGCGAATGGTATCTTTGAAACAACGCGGAACTAATCGTTCTTTTATCGAGGGTTCACGCGAACGAGCACGGTATTCATCGTACGAGAGGTAACTTCTCTATGGATTACCTCTTGTACTATATATATATATATATATGTATATGTATACATTTACATGAAACTAACGTGATCGTGAGAAACTATCTTTGAAACTTTCAACTAAAATCTAATCGATAAATGTAACCTTCTTTATATTTTCTTTCCTCTTCTAACTTCTCAATTACGATTACGAACATAGCAGAATAGAAAAGAAACGATTTTTAAAAAATTAAGAAATCATGTTACACATGTATATTCTTTCTAATCCGCTAATACAATGACAGTATACGTATATCTATAAAATAAAAATGATATAAAAGAGAAAGGAGGGGAATAAGAAAAAAAGGAAAAGAATATTGTAATCTAAGCGTTCATTGCGATTTAAAAGCGATCGAAAAGATGATCGAATTCGTCCTACGGATTCTTACATTTATGATTGATAGTGATATCGTTCGAATTAATCGTATCGATTAAAGTATCAAACTTCTTCTAATGATATCTGTAATATTTGGAAAATCGAAAATATGACAAGAGAAATGAATCGTGATACATGATATATGACAACATTCGAGTCGTTATTATAATTTGGTGTCTTATAAAATTGTTGGTGCGTGTAAGTACATGCGTAACGCGATGCAGGATCGTATGTGGAATTTCTAATAGAAATAAAAGAAACGATAGAAAGTTCTACAAAGCGAACGACGACGAGTAATTGAAGCAACGACAAACTAAGCGACATTGTGGTTCTTCGAGATACAGCGACTAATAAAAAGATTGAAAATTTTCAATTAAACGTACAAATGCACGTAAAAAAAAAGATAATTGATAATTTTATATAAATATATATATATATATATATATATATATATAAACAAAAAGTCGCTGTATCTATCAGATTAAAGACGATTCGAGTAACACTTGTCTAGAACTAGAGCACAGAGAGACAACATTCTTGCAATCAAACATTAAATAGCTCGTATATGTGTGTATATATGTAAATTATTATTTCACTATCAAAACTAAATGCTTCGATCCGAGAGAAAGATATCTTTTCTATCGTCACACTTGTATTTCGCGAACGCGTCGTCAACGATTCGGGTACAACGAACTACTAATCAAATCACTTTGACTTTCTATCTTTCTAAATAATATCACAAACGATCTACGTAGTACGCTTTTACTCGCTTTCTCGTACATACGATATAAACAAACAGACAAAAAAAAAAGCGATAAGAGATCACGCGTCGTATACACTGAGATTACTCATCGAAGATAATACACCATGAAAGAATATCCTTGAAATCGTATTACGAGGTTTTTGAAGGACAATGATTTCTTTCGAACAATAATAAATCGATATTACGAAATAACGTTTGACCATTCGTATATCTTGATCGTAGGATGATATTAAGGACGATTTGTAGATTGTCGAACAGAATATCGTTTGTTCTCGTAATAATATTTCCTTCTTCTTTTTTTTTTCTTTTTTCGTAGACAACGTAGAAAATCGTATACAAAGATAATTCGATAATTATATAATATATGTGAAAATATACATATATACATATATATATATATATGTATGTATGTATAAAATAATTAATTGCGTGCGTGAAAAAGAATGACTTACCTTCGCCGGGCTTTCTGTCGAGTCCACCGGCGGAAGTAGCTCTTTTCTTGCTGCCATCGAGTTCTCTTTCGGAGGATCTCCTGGTCAAAGGCTGAGCCGCTGAAAACATCATGACGTTGGTCGTCGAAGTGGCTCTGCGTGTACCCCAGAAGGTCGAACCACCGGTATCAGCTGGCTCCAACATTCGTGGTGTCGAACTGCCGAACGCAAAAACGATGTGCGATCTCTCATTCTTCTTTTTTGCCTCGATGCGTGCCTCCCTCTCCTGATTCTTTCGGAGGATAGCCTCCCGCCTTTCTCGCTCTGCCTCGCATATCAATCGTTTCCTTTCTTCTACCTGGTTCCGTCTAAAATTATGTTCGTTGAGAAGAACAATAAGAAGAGAAAAGAAACAAAATAAAATGTAAGACAATGAATGTATTAATAATAAACGTGCTTTCTGTGTAATAGTTTTTGTAACATTTATAACTCGTTATCTATAGAATAATCTTATATTTTTATCACGTTTGTTCTTATGCATTTTGTATATTTTTTTTTTTCTTTTTCATTTAATATATCATTATAATAAAGTTTTCTCTTGTAAAATAAATGAAACGATCAAGATAGACATCGTTTGTTAATTATCGTACAATAATCATCGCGACCATTCTTTTTCTTGTTTTTAGTCTATAAGATCGTCTTTTTCTTCTCCTTCGGCTTCTTTTCTCTCCTTTCGGTATATTTATATTCTCTGATACGTGTATATTTCAAATTTTATATAAGCACGACGGAGTTAGCGGTAATTTACTAGGCTTCTCCACGACGGTAAAACAGTTTAGAATGATGTCACGCTAACGAGGTCAAACTTATAACCACGTTGATCTTATAATCTCATAATGCATCGTTAAAACACGCTGAGCTATACTGATTTTGCACGGGTCTAACTAAGGTGACATTATTATTTATGCGATATTCGCGGCGTGCGCGCAATTTTCTAATTTACATCACGAGAACCTATCGATACGTCGATACACTTCGATCGCAT
>NC_057686.1:12674730-12687230 GCF_014466175.1 Vespula pensylvanica
TAGCGGGACAATAATGTTCGCATGGGATTCAGCTTTGTTCGTTCGAAGAGAACACTGTTACGCAAAGAGGATGTCGTACCGGCATTTTGCGATTTGGAGTAACGAAGAAACGTGAGAGATGCAATGGTGATCCTTTCTCGAGAAATTCTTAGTGCGTTTTTTCGAGAGTTTGTAAAGGGCGAGAAGGATACGTGTTTCTTTGACCTTTTCCCTCATCCTTATATTTACTTCTTTTGAAATTTTCTCTTTCTTTTTTTTTTCTTGATATATATATATATATATATATATATATATATATATATATCTTTCTTTTATGATATAGATATTTTTCAACAGAACGTAGGATATATAAAAGATCGAATCGAAATTGCTTTGAATAAAGGAGAACTATATATATATATATATATATATATATATATATATGTATACATATATATATGTGTGTGTATATGTATATGTACATGTATATGTATATGTATATAAATACACGGATAAAATCGGCAGGCAAAAAGGTACAAATAGAGTAGCAAAAATATTTTATAAATTATGTGACGACGACGTTTGTGCTCGTGCATGAAATATGAGTGTCGATTGCGAAAGAAGACAATAATAAATAAATAAATAAAATTAAAAACCGGATAGCTAATAATCAAACCGTAGAAAGAAATCGAAGCGAACAAAAAAAAAAAAAATAATTCCAATGAGAGAAGCCGTGGGGTGTATCAATGAAGAGAAAGATAGAACGAATATAATATAATTGAACGTTAAATGTTTTCAAGCATCATTTTTAACGACGAATCTAGTTTGTTTACTTGCTTACCCTTCGTGAGAGAGTGGCGATTGTGTGCAGAACTGGTCCTTTGGTTAATTTCCTCAGAAGCGGCTCCAGCTGAAAGAAAAAAGAAAAATAAAAATATTCCCTTAGTTCTCTTACTGTCGTAGATAAATACATAAAATCGAAGATCCATATTGTATGTATCTCTATTACGTTTAAAACGACGACGTTTTATAATTTAAAATCATGAGATCATCTTTTAGAACGAAACGTTGAAAATAATAGATGCGTAACGAAGGTAACGAAGACGATGTTAACTGTTTTATAGGAAAAGTAAGTTAATGTCCGTATCATGGTGCAAAGCTTGAGGGAAAAAGCTCGTTGGGTAGCGTCTTCGTTATACTCTCGAAACGTTCGCTAATCAATTTCGAACGTTCACAAGGATTTCTCTTTGATGTCTCATTAACGAGACAAAAGGGCACGACATCGCTTTAGTTCGCCTCGTCGCGGTCTTCGCGTCCGTAAAATTTTAATTTAATAAAAATACAGACCGCACCTTTCTATTATCTAAATAATTTTTCGTCTTCGACGTTATTAACTGACTCCTTTTCCATCGTTGATCTAATTAAAACAAATATTTGATCTGAAGAGAGAAAACGTTTTCTCACTTTTCAGTCGAAATACGAGCACGTCGACAAACTCTCCGAAGCGTGTCTCGAAGACGAATGCTCGTTTACACATTAATAAATATCACATGGTTTATACCGAACGTGTGTTTCGTAATAACACAATAATAATTCTACGAATTATAGGTATGTTTATTTGGGAGAGACGATCGACATTCTAATGATCTTGAAACTCAAAGAACATAACAACAATCGGAGATGTTGACATTGTCGGATATGATAACATTTTAAATGAGTTTTACGTTCTAATTAGACTAACAATAGTAATCGTATATAAACAATGCTAATTTCTTCGTCAGAATGAAACAACGCCGATAAGAATTGTTGACCGTGAAGCTTAAAAAAGAAAAAGAAAGAAAAGAAAAGAAAACGAAAACGACGATATTGTTGATAACGACGATAATGTTAATAACGGTGATCAAAGTTATATGTAACAGAATGGTATAGAAAGTTTTCGCATCGAAAATAAGGTATCGCATCACGTTCGAGATGAATTCTTTGTCACGGATCCTCGAGTACGTGTATATCAAAGGAAGGGATCGTTAGTCTCGGCGCAATGAATATGCATATTTGTTTTTTAATCCATAGGGAATCGCGTATCGCGTCAAGTACAAAAAAGAAAGAAGAAGAAAAAAAAAAAGAAAAAGAACACGAAAATCATTGTGAGTCGAGACGAGCTCGTGAAAATTATACGAAGATACGATGTTAGTTAGCCTTTCGCACGACTAATTATCCTTCTTACTTGGAACTCTTTAAATCGATCTATTTTACTTCGTGGAAGGAGAGAAAAGGAAAACGAGAAAAAAAGAGAGAGAGAGAGAGAGAGAGAGAGAGAGGAAAAAACGATCGCGATAACGCATGAACGCAACGATTCGAAACGTCCGATAATTCCAAGTTGGTCTAAGTTCTCGTGAACAGTGAAAAGTTACAACTAAGAAAGGAAAGAGGAAGAAAACTTTTCCTGAAAGTTTCTTTTACATTTTCCAAAAAGCAACGACGAGAATCGGATCGTAAAAGGCTCGGCTTTTCTATCGTTTCTCGACTAACCGATCTACGTGTACATAGCTCGTTTCATTTATATTTCTCCCCTTTTATCGAGAATTAACATAAGCTCGTTGTAGTTTATACCTTTTCTAAGGTACATTCGAATCGAAATTCTCGTTCGGAGAACGTGTATAAATCCGAGCATAGATATATATGTGTGTGTATACTTAAGTATATAAATCCTCGTCGTAAGCTTTAGTATTTCTTTTTCATCGTTTTATTTCTTTTTTCTTTTATTTCGTTTCTTTTTCTCTCTTTCTCTCTCTCTCTCTCTCTCTCTCTCTTTTTGAAGAAGAAGAATCAAATCGGAAAGTCGTAAGAAAACTTCGATAAATAGATATGATCCATCGATCGATCGGTCGATCGATCGAATTAATCGACGGATTTCGCGATTAATTATTCAGAAATATCCGAGAACGACAAAGCTTCTGTCGAAAACGTTAACGATAATAATGATAAGTGATGGATCGATCGATAAGAAACGCTTATATTTTGTCGTTCATTCGTTCATTCGTTCTTCTTCTCTTTTCTTCCTTCCTTCCTTCTTTCCTTCCTTCCTTCCTTCCTTCCTTCTCGTTTTCCTGCTAATAGCTCGTTTTATAGGTGGCTCCTTCGAGACGGCAAGCATTATCGCTATCCCAGAGACCCTCCTAACTGAAAATCCACGCTATTAAAACGTCACAGACGAGGAACATCGTATCGAGATAATGGGAATGGAAAAAGCTCTGACGACGCGATGAATATCAAATTGTAATTTTGTGACAGGAAGCAGTAGCCACCACCAAGTCTTTGGCAAATGTACTCCAAAATTCATTTTCCCATCTTCCATTAACGTCAATTTTATGGATATAGATATATAGAGCGATGCTTAATTATATGGGTTACAAGCTTCACAAGATGACAGAACTCGTTGGAAAAAGAAAGAAAGAAAGAAAGAAAGAAAGAAGGAAAGAAAGAAAAAGAAAGAATAAAAAAAAAAGAAACGAGGAAATAAATAACGAAAAAACGAAAAAGGTCTTGAAAGTGATTCATCGGAAAAATAGTTTCGTATCGTGATCATCATGATAGGATAATCAGTTATTTCTGTAACGTGTTTTTAACGTAGATATATCAAAGTCGTAGATATAGTCGAAATAATAAAAACTTTCTCGTGTGCACCAGGGGAAAAAAAAATAAAAAATAGGTCAGGATGAAACCAGCACGTTCTTACTTGGGTCTCATCGATGAGTTTTCTCGTCAGAGAGAAAATAAAGGATCTAGCTAGAGGATTCTGAACTAACGCTATGCTGAAAGAAACGAAAATGAAAAAAAAAGAAAAAGAAAAAGGAAAAAGAAAAAAGAAAAAGAAAAAGAGAAAAAGTGAAAAATATACGTGCATTCTCTCTCTCTCTCTCTTTCTCTCTCTCACACACACACACACACACACAAATATACACATTTCTCTCATGGACTCTCTTGAATTTTTCGAAACAAAAGCAGGCTTATCCAACGACCAACGGAAGTAGACCTTCCATCGTATCGGACCGAATCCTCCTATTTCGCACTCCGCTCGACTCATCAATGGGTCTGTGTACATATTCACGAGTAACTAAAATCTATATGTATATATATATGCATGTGTGTGTGTATGTGTATGTAACTACTCATATACACGTTCGTGATAACATATTTCTCTCTTTTTCTCTCTCTCTCTCTCTTCCTCTCTCTATCTCTGTCTCTATCTCTCTCTCTTTTTCCTCAGAGTAAAAGGAGCGCTTCCTGCCGGCATGCACCACGTGCACGGCAATATTCGCGGATTTCCTTTAAATGACTAGCAAATCTCGAGGATAGGAAGAGATAGAGAGAGAAAGCGAGAGAGAAAAGAGAGAAAGAAAAAGAGAGAGAGAGAGAGAGAAAAAAATATTAGAAAAAGTTACCGGGTATCGCTATCGAGAAAAAGCGCAGTTGCATCTGCCGAGCGTGTTTCGCATTTGGATTACGACCAAAAACGCACCTGCAGTGAGAGATTTACGTGATATCGAGTTCAAGAATATTAACGAGAACGTAAGACACGATACTCTCCGTTTCTTATCTTCAATCTGCGGAATATTAAAACAACTTCGTATATTCGTATCTGTCATACGATATAATCCATAAGATGAATATAAATCATTTTTAAATAACTAATAAGGTTGCTCGAGCGCAAAGAAAAAAATCTCTTCAAACGAAACGAATCGATCGATATATAATATATTTTCTCTTATCATTGTAAAATAAAGAAAGGAAATCTTATCGGGAATAAGAAAGGAGAGAAAAAGGAAAAGAAGAAGACGATGAAGAAGGGGTAGTTTACCCATTATTCGAATACCAAACTACAAAGGTTCTTTTTCTCTTGTTCTTTTTCTTCTTTCGTGTCGCATTCTCTTTGTCGCGGACTTCTTGGCGGATTTCAATTGGCAAAACTACCACCGAGAGAAATTTCTTTTTTCTTGCGGACGTATCGCCACTAAAAGTGAACAAAAAAAAAAAAAGGAGGCTCGGTCTCCGAACGAAAAAAACGAAAGAAAGAAAGAAAGCAAGAAAGAAAGAAAAAGAAAGAAGAGAAAAAAGAGAAATAGGTCGACCGATTAGAAAGAACGGTATGTTGTACTTATGCTTATTCTTTTTTTACAATGGATAGGTGATTCCTTTCATCGATCGCATAGATGATGAGCTAGTTTGATGAGTCCTTTGATTTTTTTCTCTCTTTCTTTTTTTTTTATTTTTTTATTTTTTTTATATTTTCTGTCTGTTCCAAATAAAAATAAATACTTGCATCGATGATCCTTTCTATTTCCCGCCTATTGGAATTTCTCTATTCGAACGATTTTAAGTCAATGTTAACCTCACGAATTTCGAGAACGTCGTTTCGCCGCAATTACCTGGGGTGAATGGATACGTTGAAGAAGACAAACGATCTTAATCCGATATACCGTGCGAGAATTCGAGATATTCTCCGACTAATCTCCCGGATGCAACGACAAATGGTGCATTGTCCGACGTCGCATTCCGTTTACAAGAACGGTCGTAGCGAGTCACAGACGACCCTCGATATAATTCCTAGGACGATTGTTTTCCCCTAGGCAAGGACGATTCCAAAGGAAGATACTAACGAGCCTCACAATTAGCTTCGTGAAAGTCGATATAATCAATGTAATTCTTCTATCTTTCTGAATTTGATAATGATCGATTAAAATGAATAATAAAAGATCCTACTGACCGAATGTCAAGAATACAATCTACAACAAAATTATTATTTCGATCTATGATTCTTTAACGCGTTGATTGCCTCGCGAATTTTTTATAATTTTCATTCCGAGAGCTACGATTATATTCTTTTAAAAGTATGTTTATTAATTTTTAATTTAAAAGAATTATTTAGTAAATTGACGAAAGATGTCATACGTAAATAAAGAAGGAAAAAAATTGTTAAAAAAAAAAAAAAATCAGTTCAAAAAAGAAGAAAGAAAAGGAAAGGAAAAAGAAAAACGAAGAAGAAGAACACTTCGAAAATAAAGCAACCTTCGAATAGGTCGATAATATTCACGATGAAAAATATAAAGGTACGTAATAATATCATTGACGAAGGGAGTCAGCTTCCTGTCTATCGAAAGATCGATTCACGAGTATCGAAATGTAGAAACGTTTATAATAAGAACCTCGATATCAGACTTATCAATTGATAGCCACGATTATATTGGGTCAGCCGAGCGCGCCGTGGGGGATTCGATGGGATGGAAAAGTATCCGGTGAGACCCTCCATGCGATTTCACATATGATTGGATCGCAATATCCCAGCATACAATGCCGGTTATTGCTGCTCGATCGTTTACGAGAAAAGTAACATTAAGATAAAACTGATAATTTTTCTTCGAAGGATGATCAAAACCTTCCCCTCTATTTATTTGACCACCATTCATTCCTTTAAATTTCGACAAAATTTTTTGGAAGATTTACAACAACGCACGAAGATATTTTTTGTTTGATGCTTGTAAAAGTTTCACCAAAGTCTTTCGTTTAATTAAATAAAACAATGCAATTGTATTTTTTAAGAGTTGTATAAATAAAAAATGGTATTAAAGTAAATTAAAGATTCATCGTATTATTTCCTTAACTTTGTATTAGTATTGTAACTAGTCTGGTTGAACAAGTGCACAAGTACATAGGTCTGAGTATAACTGGAGAGACCAAAATAAAGGAAGTGTGTGTGTGTGAGACTGACTGACTGATAGCAGAGTTTTAACTGTAATAGAATTTCATTACAAGTTCATCCCGTATTACAACTGCCTTCGGAAGTAATATCAGTTGATGCAAAGTTCGGGTCGACGAAGTAGCTAAACGGACGACGAGTTAGCATGCTAGTCTTTTCGTTGCTCTTTCACGATTAGTTAGGATGTGTCAAGATCGTGGAAGTTTTTTTAACGAATCGATGATATTATAAAGCATGGAACAACAACTTGTTTCGGACAGTTACCCGTAGAATAAAAAAGATAAAACGAAAGAAAAGTTTCTTTCGCTGATAATAATTATGCAAATGTCGTTTACCCCTACCATGGTGTCGAGTCAATTTCAATATTTTAATAAAGCGACGTAATTACGAAAACAGAATGAGGTCGTACGAAGCGTATTCTTCCCATGAAAGAAGAACTACTCGGTTGCTCGATCTCTCGAAAGTTGGGCGTGTCCCAGCTGGAATGATACTACGTCGGCATTAAGCGAGAAGGATCTAGCTTGCCAAGATGCGAATGGTGAAATTATTTAGAAATGCATTGACTACATATTCCCGAGAGAGTATCTCATCTCGTTTTTGATCGGCATCAAAACAACGATCCAAACCAGTTCGTATTATTCTTTTCCTACGAATAGAGAATCTGATCGATCTTAGATCTTGTAAAACGTTCAAGATCCAACCAGCATGTACCTATTATTTTCTCCCTTGTAATCGTCAAAAAAGAAATGAAAAAAGAAAAGAGAAAAAGGAACATTAGTCGAAGCTTGCCAAATTTACGTGACCAGAGTTTTCCATTTAAATCCCCATCGATCGTACGTTTCTTGCGTTTCGTGAAAATCTCTTTTTATATTTCTCTCTCTCTCTCTCTCTCTCTCTCTCTCTCTCTCTCTCTCCCCCCTTTCTCTGTACTTTACGAAAAAAGAAAGTGTAGAAAAAAACTAAAAAACAAAATCAAAAAAAAAAGAAACAAAAAAGGAAACAGAAACCAAAACACGAGTAAAAAATTTTGATCGACGGTCGATCGAATTTTGTTTCTTCTTTTTTGTTCTATCTTTCTTTTTCTTTGATTTTTTTTTCTTTTTAATCGAATCTTGCCTCAACGAATACCGAGCCTATCACGTTCGACACCGATACGCAGCTATTAAATTTGACTTGCGTACACGTGACTGGAGCGTAATCGATCGTCCCAATGGCCAACGAGACACGTGCACGTCTCTCTGTTCTCTTCCTCTTCCTCTTCCTCCTCCTTCTATTTCCCATCCTCCTCTTTCTAATTATCATCATCATCATCATCATCATCATCATCATCATCATCATCATCATCATCATCATCATCATCATCATCATCATCACCATCATCATCCATCGAGCTCGCACGATATCGTCTGTTCATGACGCGAAACTAAACTTTACAAGCAACTTTCTAATTTAAGATATCTGATGATGATGATGAGACTTCTCTATCGTGCACGGTCAGACAGGAACATTCTATTCGTTTGAAATGTTTCCGCCGTTTCGTGATCCTCTTCTAAGTCAACGAACGTTAGTTACAAACGATTATTACTATGAAAACGAACGGTACTTCGTTATAATAAAGTAAAGGAAAGTGGATACGATGTCGTGCAAACTTGAAACTGTGGGCTTGAAAAAGGAAACAACTTTTCGAACTATTCCGCGAAATGAAAAAAAAAAAAAATCGAGAAAGAGAAAGATAGAAACAAAGATAGGAAGAAGAGGGGAAGGGGTGAGTGGGGATAAGGGTGGGAGTAGGAAGGAAAAGACACTAAATTACGGGATACGGGATTTTAATACGATACGACGAAACTTTTCGTGTGTTTATCGAACAACGAGAAGCTCGATTCTCTTGCTCGGAGAAAATATCAGAGTAACTGCCTAAAAGAGACTCAACTTTTCGACGTAGAGCTTGAACTCGAAAACAAAGAGAGAGAGAGAGAGAGAGAGAGAGAGAGAGAGAGAGAGAAAGAGAGAGAGAGATGATTATCATTTGCTCGGATGGTTACAGATTCATGAGCGACAATAAGGACATTAAGCTATGACGGTATAATTGGCACTCGCCGTACTTGTTTCAATTACTAAAACGATCCTAGTTTTCTCGAGAGAACGTAGACAATACGGTCGGAATGCGACAATGAAGACCCTTTAGCTAAAAGTGGAAAACGGAGAGACGATCCAAGTTTGATATCTTCGAATGGAGTTTCAAGAATATCCGTGCAATTCATATAATGGCAATTCGTTGATTTAGAACAATAGGCTTTGGGAAGAAAAAAAATGAAAGAGAGAATGTAATCGACCTTGTGATCTTTCGTTCTTTCCAAGTTATTTATATATAATATGTTATATATATATATATATATATATATATATATATATAAAATAAAAAATAAAGAAGAAAAGAAGAAGAGATAAGTATTCATTAATAATGAATTGATTCTTATTTAAAGAACATTTGGATAACATGAAAAAGTTACAATGTTATAGTCAACTTCGAAGAGGGATGATTATATCGGACAGTGATAAAAAAAGCAACTTGAGCTTGCAATAAAGTCGTAAACCAACAAACATATCTACGGCCCCATTTTTAATCTCAAGCCTATCGATCAATTATTCTCGCGAGTTCTGCATACGACACGCGTTTTAGGTCGAGATAATTCTAGGAAACGTGAGAACAACGAAATTCGAGGCTGGCTTGCCAACGAGCTTGTACTTTCCAGTTAGAGATCCTACTTCTTCTTCTTCTTCTTCTTCTTCTTCTTCTTTTTTTTTCTTTATTATTTTCCCTATCTATCTATCTCTTTATCTCTTTATCTCTGTCGCTTTTTACTGAAACGTTAGGACCAGCAGAAGAAAGCTAGCCGGTTTGGCAGGAATCGGAGACCGAAGTCAGCGATTCGCGTGGTCGGACAGCTTTTTTTTTCTCGAGAAGCAAAAAAGTTGAGAGGGAGAAAGAAAGAGAAAGAGAGTGAGCAAGAAGGATCTCTCGAAACGTAGAAGCCATTGTAACAGCCACGGACAGCTTTTACGAAGCTATTGCTCCCTCTCTCTCTCTTTCTCTCTCTATCGATACACACACCGCGACGATGTATCGACTTGAGGAAAGATGGGTCGAGACCCTCCTTGAGATTCGAGTGACGTTACGTCTACGTTCTATCCTCGTGGAAATATTCGAAGGACTACCTTTTTTATTGGAATATCATGCCTGTATCGAGAACTTTCTGTCGACGGACAAAAAAGAAAAGAAACAAAAAGAGAAAGAAACAAAAAGAGAAAGACACAGAAAGAGAAAAATCTCTTCGTTGTTCTCTTCCTTATCATCTTGCTATCTACAACTGCGATGACAGCTCCTTCATTTTTTAATATCTCTTGGATTCTCGCTCATCTTTCTATCCTCGAATCCTCTTCATGTTCGTTACTCACTCTATTCTTATACATTCGTTCTTATTTGTCGTTTATCGATAACCAGCATTTTTTATTGCACACGTCTATTAGTGTGCGTGAATCGTTACATAATATATACGATAACGAAAGGGTGTACGTAATTGTTTGTAGTCTGGCAAACTTTCATTCGTGAGTAATTTAAATATCGATTATTCCTAACGACAGAAAAAGAGAGAGAGAGAGAGAAAGAAAGAGGGAGAAAGGGAAAAAGTAAGAGGGAGAGTAACGAAAAACACGAAAAATTGTTTATATTCGATTATCGACCCGAAAAAAGAAAACTAAGGGAAGCCCGACAAACAGAAAGTTTGCTAGAAACATAAATTGATTTATAAATAATGAAGAAGAAAAAAAAAACAAGAAAGAAAAGAGAGGGAGGGTGAGACTACAGTATTCACGAAAAAAAAAGAAAGAAAGAAAGAAAGAAAGAAAAAAGAATCAAATGTCATTGTTGCAATCAATGAAATATTTACATTCTTCCGTAGGAATGGTACATATAAGCCTGGAAAAATCTATTCGTTGAAAATTCGATTTTATTCTTTTTATTACCTAGGAAGAAGAGAGATACGAGTTTGCGATGGTACACATTTATTTTATTTTTTCTTTCCCCCGTTTCGAAGTCGAAAAGAAAAATGAAGGGGAAAAAAAGAAAAAGAAAAAGAAAAAGAAAAGAAAATTCAGGTGCTGATCTTTTTCGAACAACAAGAGTTCTATCGCAAATCGATACTCTGACGATTTATTCTCGTAGAAAAATCATATAAAAATATATATTCGAAGGATGAATAGTTTACGAGATAGTATGCCATATAGCGACAGTACAATCGTCGATAAATGCGACCCCAAAAGGAAGATGTTCACCACCACGCAAACCGCATTAGGATCGTGTTGCATAGCAGTGGTCATAATCGACAATTCGACATAAGTTTGTGGGTGTTCCGCGCGAGCGAAATCTCTTCTCAACTGTATAAACTGCAACGATATTGCAGAGAACGAGAGAAAGAGAGGGAGAGAGAGGGAGAGAGAGAGAAAGAGAAAGAGAGAGAGAGAGAGAGAGAGAGGGCAAAAGAGGGAGAAAGAGAAAGCAAACTGCACGCGATGCGTACACAATGGCTTTTCTCTCTCCACACCTTATACACACTAATACATATGCACACAGTTTCTCATACTGACGTAGCAGGTACAGCAGACTACACAACATAGTGTTCACGCCTGCCGACACGTCTCTTCGACAAAACAATTACGTTGATCAACGACAGGCGTTGCCCGTGAAAACCGCTTTGTCCTATTACTACGGCACGCAAGATGTATCGATAACATTGGCTGTTGATCCAACGACGATTTCGCGAACAATTTCAATTGGTATATACGACCTTTGTCTCTCACGACTCCGATATCAACGTCGGGGAAAGCTCAATCATTTTACGAGAGAACGATTATCGATCGTAAAAACGTCACGCGGAAACACCTGGTTTTATTTTGAAAAGATATCCAACGAATCGCTAGAATAATAATGCATACACCCCTCTACAATCGACTTATTCTCATTGGATCAAGTCAAGTGGCATTCGAATGGCATATTAAATTCTTCAGTTTTAAATTCGAGCCGCGTATATTTTTAGTTTGAATAAGAAAGGAAAAATAAAGAAAGAAAGAAAGGAAAAAGAAAAAGAGAAACAATATCTCTATAAATACATATCTACGCATAACTCTTTTCTATTTGTTTCTATCGCATTTCTTAATTGCAATGGCGTCGAACAATGCATACGAAAAAAGCATATGCAAACGGCAGTTGTTAAACTCCAAACCGAACGAAAATCCGCGAACGATTACAAGGATCGCGGTAGCAAAGATTTTGAGTGCTTTCACCGCGTCGAGATCTCAGTAGAGAGGGTTTGCAATAGTTCTCTCTCTCTCTCTCTCTCTCTCTCTCTCTCTCTCTCTCTCTCTCTCTCTCTCTCTCTCTTTTTTCGGCTATTTTACGAGGAAGAAAAGCACTTTGAAAGCTTCGGGAACGGTTCTCGGAGTATATCACGAAAGCACTTGAGTTTTACGTGTGCCACGTAGCTGGAGAATGCTGGCTACAGAAGGGTAAACGTACTCGAGGCGAGATATCTCGATTTTTTCGAAGGAAACAAACGCTTGAGATGAGAAAGAAAAAGAGATAAAAAAGAATTTAAAAAAATATATATATATGACATGAGTATACGCGAAAAAAGTCCGTAATCTAGTTGAAAGAGGGGAAAGGAAAGAAAAGAAAAGAAAAGAAAAGAAAAGAAAAAAAGAAAAAAGAAAA